>NW_022475026.1:426700-679872 GCF_009193445.1 Aspergillus pseudotamarii | reverse complement strand
TTAAAATTTAGAGAATAAATTAAACAGTTTATTATTAAGTAAAAGAGAATATAATTTTTAAATTAAAATATTTTTAATATAAATAATTTTACTAAGTACTATTAATTACTAGAATATTAGAATAAATTGATTCTTTACTAAATTTATTTAATAATCTATTAAACAAGACTGAGTAAACTATTAAATAGAATTCTAGATTAGTAATCTATATTATAGTAGTATAGTATTAGATTAAGTCTGAATAAAAGATATAAAAAGATACTCTTAATTTCTAAGCTTGGAGAGCTTTTGGAGATCTTGTTCGGCCTAATATAAATCCTATATTTGTAAAAATCATACTAATATAAGAGAGATATAATTTTCTAGTTGTATATATATTTTTATATTTTTAGGTCTTTATAATTTTATAATATATTGGTAATTTTAAATTTTTAATATTATATTTTTAATACTTTTATATTCTTTATATTCTTAGGTTCTTGTAACTTTATAATATATTAATATTATATTTTGTATACTTTTAATTATCTATTTTTTTTTGACTGTAACTCGTAAGAGTACCGGTTTTGCCGGAGATAGGCTAATATTATATATATCTCTTTTCTGCTCTAGCTAACTGTCTTCTACAGCATATCTATACCCATACGGCGCACCTAATAGAAGGAACAACTTACTTCCACATGACAGCAACTTCCTTCCATATGACAACTTGATAACAAAGCCCCGGGTGTAACAAGATATTTATATCATTATTTAATTCTAAATTTAAAAAATAGAATTAATTTTAATATTATTTTATTAAAATATAAAAATTGTAGATAGAATATTAATATTATTTAATATTCTTACTAAATACTATTATAATTATATAAAACTATAATAATAAATCATTATATTTATATACTTAAAAATAGAAAATTTTAGTAAAATTATATAATAGTAATTCTCTGGAATAAAAACTATTTAGAACCATAGAAGACTATAGTACAGTTTTTAGTAATATAAGAAAAGATCAAAGACTGTAAAATCCAGGCCCAGTCCTAAATATTGGGACCGGGACCGGACCATTCCTAGGCCTAGTCGGGAGTGGGTACTAGATTTTGGATCTGTGCCTAACCTGATATCAACTCTAGTTTCTAAGTGTAACCCACCTCCTCGTGATATACAGGACCACCCAAACACAGGTGTCAAAGCGACACCTCAGTACTATGGGAATACCGCGTCTCACACGGCATCTACGTCCATTTTCCGAAGCTGTCCTACTCGAGGGCAGGCTGCAAAAGCGGCAGGATGGAGTCGCCCATGTCCAGTCTGTTGTGATCGATGGACCTAGTCTTGTTTACCATGTCTTTTGGCGGTTACTATCCTGGTCAGATTCGAGAACTGAATTTCCAGACGCACAACCTACTTGTAATGAAGTAAGTTGTGGGGTTATGATTTATCTCCTGCTTCTGACTATTACCGGTGTAAAGATGTATTTGATACACACGCTCCGAGCATTGTGAACAGTATTGTTAATCTTCACCAGAGAACGAATATGTTTCGACGGCGCTTTGCCTTCCGAAAAACGAAAAACACGGCTCCTTCGACTGGAAAAATCCAGAAGGAAACTTGAATTGCTTCGCCTCAAACCCCAGAGTGCCCTTCAGAACTCTAGTGGGTTTAGCGGCAAGCGTGCAATCGCCCTTGAAAACATCCTACAAGGCCGGGCCTTACTTGCGAGGTATAATGATCTCCCCGAGAACCCCTTCATGGTTCCCGCGGTGTTTGAGGATCTTAAACTGAGATGGAACAAAGAGAATATCGTTACTGCAGCGAGAGATGCCCTGTGCATGCAATCGATTGAGATCAAGGATTTTCCTTGGGCGGACATGACCGTAATGGTCCCTGGAGAAGCGGATGCCTATTGTGCCTACTTCGCAAAATGCACAAATTCGTCCATTCTAACAAACGACTCAGACCTTCTTCTCCATGATATAGGGCCCCAGGGTTCTATAATTTTCCTGAACTCCGTCGAGGTTGTTGGTTGGGACCCTCACAGGCCATCAGAACGGCAAATAAGAGCCATGAGTTTGAGCCCGGCATTGATTGCCCGCCGGTTGGGGATTACAGATATTTTGCGCTTTGCTTTTGAACTTAAAACTCACCCAGATGCTGGAACAGCAGAGCTTGTCCAGCGAGCAAACAGCTCTTGCGAGGGATCCGAAAACACATCGGACTATCAGGCTTTTATCCAGGAATACCAACAAAGCATGCATGGGTTTGAAGCGACAAAACTGCAAAGCTTGCCGCATCTTGATGCAAGGGTCTCGGAGCTGTTCTGGCAGTTTGAATGGCGACAAGGTCACATGGTCCTGGAAGCACCGCACATGTACCTTGCAGTCTTGAACGAGGATCATGCCAGGCGTTGTGCATGGGCTGAAGGCCGCTTGTACAGGAGCCTGGCATACTCAGTTTTAAACGCTTCTCGTCCGGTTTCTAACAGAGTTGGCTTTGTCAATGAATTCGCCCGACGGGGAGGGAGGATCGCTGTGGATAAGGTGGTCCTCGGCAATGAGAATTGGATCATGACGGAAGCAGAAGTTCTCTTGGTTCGCCTGAGGTCAGTACAGAACAAGGTCGAGGCTGACACAGCTTTACCAGCATACTGGATCATGTTTGCGCTTTGTGAACTGCATGAAGCAGATTCAAGCCTTGTAACACTTGATCATGCGCGATTGAGCCGCTTTCTTACCCTGGGATATATGAATGAGAACTTTGACTGGAAGGATATGCAGCTCACTGCACAGATCCAGGCAGTGCTATACTCACTAAGAATTTTAGGACAATTACTTGAAAGCTCAATGGATACATGTGACAACATGGCGGAGTTGAAATCCATACTTAGCAATCTACCCCCGCTACATATGATCATGGGGCCGACCCCAAGCATGATGGATGAGACGCTTAACATATCTTGTGTTAGCGCACTCGTGCATCGACTTCTTCAAGGATTGGGAAAAGAAGGAAATTGCAGCGAGATCCCCGATGCTGTGGGGTTCACAAAACAGCAGCTATTTTCGTACTCATTGGTTTCGCAGCAGGATGGGTCTAGAGTAGGCAACCATAGGTCACACAAGATAAACAACATGTATGACTTGTTGCCCATGGAATAAGTTGACCATCCCACAATGTTTGTTTAAGAATTTCAATAGCGTTACGAACACATTGAACATAATATAGAAAAGAGAGATGAAACTATACGTATCAACAGGACAGCGAAAAACATCGCTGCCTTGGGGCATATGTTAACAAACTAGCGCGAAGATCGAAGGAATCCTATAACACCACGGCAATACCCGACCAGTTCAGCCAAGCGCTGCCCTTCCCGTTGTTGTGCCATACTCCAGCTGGCCAATGCCTCCCTCAATGCTTCGTTTCCCTCAGACTCTGAGCACTTCATCACAACATCAGCATGGACTTTCAGAAACATTGCCATCCAGGCGTTGACAAGCTCGAAGTCCAATTTTGAGCGGAGACGGGTAGACAGGGCGAGAACGAAGTCTGATAATTCAGAGTGACCCTCGTGTATCCGAGGATCCAATGACCTGATCTCTAGATCGGCCTTTGCCGGAGACACAGACTTGAAATACTCGATGAAGGGTTGAAAGTCCCCTGTATCTCGACCGGACCGTAAGAGTGCAGTAAACCGGGAACCTGTGATGCCAGCACTCATAGAATGTTGCAGCTTGGCGACACGCGAGCGTTCGGTGATTGTAATATCAGCTAGGAGATTAGGATCGAGATTTTCATCAGGATTACCTTTTTCGGAAGCTGTTGGCAGGAAAAATGGTGCCTTCTCCGGGGCTTTTGGAGGGTCTTTGGGTTTATTGCGTTCCTACAAACTGTTAAGGAAAGCTCCTAGGGTTGGATCTCTACAGGGAAGGCATCTTACCTTGATTAGGTCCAAATGAAGCATGGTCTGCCACTTGCTCTTGGGGACAACGCTGAGCGTGACCATATCACGACTGAGTTGTTCTGTGGATAACATGGGTCCTTCGGCGTCACTTGGCTGATAGTCCTCTAAGAATGCAGCTTCAATTGCCCCCACCCCAGTCTCACCAGAAATAGTAGGAGCCCCGACGTCTGCAATGTCAGCTTCATCCAAATTCCTGGTTGATATAGGTACAAATAAACTTCTGTTGGACCAGAGACTGACACCCAGTCCATCTGCATGGGCGGTGGCTAGAAATTCGCCAGTGGATGACATAGCCAATGCAGTGCACGTGCTGGGAACACGGAAGAGGTCAATGAGATGTCCTGTCGGTAAGTCCCATACTCGGATGATAGAATCCATCGAAGCGGCAATGATCCATCGTCCATCAGAGGAAAATGTAAAATCATTTATTTGACCTACACAACCCCAGAACTCACGAACGACTTTCCTCGTTTCTATGTCAACAACACGGATAGAAAGATCGTCGCAGCTGAATGCAACCAGTTCGCTCGTGCTGTTGTATCGAAGTCCAGTGATGGATGTCATCGGATACCAGTCGAGTTCATCGGCAAGTGATCCCGAGGTGAAGTCCCAAAACTGAATTGTTGAGAACGATTAGTCTAATACTACACGGAAAGGGGTTTGGAAATCTTACCTTCACTTTCCCATCAAGCCCACAGCTAATAACTGCTTGGTTCAATCCGTCAATAGCTACCCCGGTGACTGCTTTGCTATGCTTAGCACCATTGCCTTTGGAAGCTTTCTTGAGGCCACGACTGGGAAAGCTCTGTCGGTATAAACCGGATTGCATGTTAAACATATCGATGCTACCTCCTGCTGACCCAACCAATGCAAAAGTTCCGCATTGCGAAATAGCGACACTCTGATACCGACTCAGTTAGATTGAGTCCACTGCTTTATAGGGTTCCGCTTACCTTAACCTCCATTTTATCTCCCGTTTCAAATGCCCAACGCCCAGCTTTCTTCTTACCCCAGAACCAAGTTCGAGCGAATTTATCCCCACGATGACCTGTCAGAACACTCTCCCAGCCTGTCTTGTTTGAAGCATCCGTATTGATCGATTTTGGGTTTGCCCAGATCGGACCGGATGTTGTAACGCCCATTCCTCCATCGCGATTAAGGGAGCAGGCGATGCAGGTTACTTCCGGTGCTTTGAGCTCTTGTGCCCCCGTCACAGTCTTCGAACCAACAAGTTTTTTCGCTTTGTGTTCCACAGCTCCTTGAGATATCTCAGTATTCTGGCTATCCTTTCGTATACTGAAACCCCAGAGACTGCAATCCTTGCTTGCGCTCAGTAGCCACTTACCGCCGAATTCAGAACCGTCCGAAGCGGAAGGTAAGAACTCGAGGGTAGTAACTGCAGCAGAATGACCGCTCCTCGAGTGAAGGGGTCTGGGAATAGGCGAAAACGGTAGCTCGTCAAAAATCCATGTCTTGAGGGCGTTATCCTTCCCAGATGAGACCATTACCGGCTGCCCATCCAAAAATTCAATATGATTTACCCCCAATCCCTTCCCACCCATGGTAACTCGATGTGCGCCTCGAAGCATCCCCACAACTCTACCACCGTGGTTCAAATCCCACATTGTGATATCTCCACTGTCTATGCAAGCCGTTGCCATAACACCTGGTCTTCGACCATCTTCGCCCGCGCCTAGGCCATCTGTCCGGAACGATATCGAGGTTATCCGTGGCGCATCTGACGAGCCCATCTGTAAGGACAATGCGATCTGGTCGGTCTCGACATTGCGAATGTATAGTGCACCACTCTTGCAGGCAACTGCAATTAGGGATAATACAGGAGTGGGCTGGAGCACAGTTACAGCGCCGGCTTTTGAAGATGATGGAAGCATTGTGTAAATCATCTTCCCTGTTTTCACGTTCCAGATATCAATGCCTCCATCATATCGCCCAACAAAGACCTTGTTAAGATACGTTGGCATAGTGCACACTTGACCTGTGTATACTTGTTTCCCAGATGAGTCCTTGGTGCGCGGAGGGACCAAAGAGGTGTAGTATTGGTATGTAGTATTTTTCCACACCTGAATACGTTCGCTGCCGCATCCCACAACCCAAGACCCAAAAACAAGGAGCCGTATAATGGGCTCCGTGGCATCTTTGGAAGCCTCGAGCGATGCAATCTTCTTGCCACGCTTGTACACCCAAACGCCCCCAGGGGAACCGGGCCGGAGATGACCCCATGCCACAAAAACCTTGTCCTGCCATGCGAATGTAGCCGTGATGGTATCTGGAGTTTGAGGTCGACTGATGAACACAAGATTTAGCCCTCGCCGTAAATCATAGGTCTGAACCGAACGTCCGACCGATGTTGAGATCTGGTAAGTTGCTTTGCCTAAACGAACTGACGTAAAGGGAACAGTTGTAGGAGACACTAGCCCCAAAGTCTTACATTGAGGAACATCAGTTACGAGATCAAAAAGGAATAGGTGCAGAAAAAGCGATGACTTTTAGGAGTGATGGGTTAAGTGCTCAAATATTGTCTCACGTACTCGAAACGGAGAGAAAACTTTGGACCCAGCCGTTTGTGGCCCTGTTCGAACATCCTGGTCTATAGTCCTTTTCTGCCTCTTGGCCAGTGGCATGTCAAATGCATCATCCGTGAGGGACGGCATTATATAAAGGATAATATGCTCGATATGAAAATGGGGACGCAGCAGGAGTTGATATCGAAAACGAAACAAGTTCTAGTAACCAAGTTTATTCTTGCCGCTTTGACGGTACGGCCGGGGCTTTTTTTTTTTTTCCTTCCCTTTTTTACTCCCGGAAAAACGGTATTATCACCGAAGCAGATCGGCATTAGCGTTTCCCATTGATACGGGAGTACTCTGTACGTACCTACGGTACGTACTTTCCGCTCTGAGAGTTTGCACAGAAATAAGCACCAGCTTTTTAATGTGCTGCAGATAACGTAACTGGTAAACGAGCGGCCACTGCAAGCCAGCGGCCAGCTCTGGTATTCCATACAAATTGGCAATTTTTGACACTTGAATATCTCAGCAACCACAAATAGTAAGAGTATAATATCTAGTTTATAATATAAAAGTCAGTATATAAGTCAGTATCTAATTTTTTTTTATAATTTTTTTTCTCTTTATTTTAAGCTATAGATCTAGAATATTAAAAATATAGCTGTAATATTTAATATTAATTAAACTATTAACTATATTAATCTTTCTATTATAAACTAGATATTATACCTTTACTATTTCTAGTTACTGAGATATTCGAGCGTCAAAAATTGCCAATTTGTATAGAAAACCAGAGCTGGCGGCTGGCTTGCTGTGGCTGCTTGTTTACCAAATACGTTACGGAGTATAACGTAACCGGTAAGCAAACCGCCATTGTAAGCCAGCCGCCATCTCCAAAATATATAGTAAATCCGATAAATTACAATCTGATATCCCAATAATAGAGATAAAAGAACACTTTCTGTCACGGATTCCAGGGTGACTGTATGATAACTGTATTGTATACCCTGCCCGCTGTATATAGATATCTCAAGAACTGAACAGCAATATTAAAGAATATATCTATTACTTTTTTAATAATAGATAATATTCTTTTCTCAATTCTATTTTATTAAAAAAAGAAGATCTCTTTTAATTATAAAAAATAGCTTGATATTAATAAACGAAAGGTAAAAATTAGTCTTCTGTCTATAGAGTATCTACTGCTTGCCTTTCTACCTATATATCCTTACCTACTTGACAGGTCCTCTACCCTGACTAGTACATATCTCTTTCCCTTATAGCTTAAGGCCTTTAGATTGTATCTAGACCATTTAGAAAGTTTTAGCAATTATTCAGTTTAATAATTAAAATATATATATTTCTGGCTTATAGAAGTCTAATTTTTAGTATAATAATAATATAGAGTTTATATATTCTTGAAATTTAGATATAATATTTATAAGTCTTATTTATAGCTATAGACAAACAACTAGATAGAAAATAAATATAGTTATTGATATATAAAAGTGGCATATATCGAATTTACTATATGTTTTGGAGATGGCGGCTGGCTTACAGTGGCGGTTCGCTTACTGAATACATTACTCTGTACGGAGTACTGCTTACTTAAATAGGTACATGATAGTTATCCTTCTCAGCTACGAGTTAGCATTGGTATGGGAGAAGATATTCTCCTACTTTGAGATTATGAGTCACTAAAGGCTAAATCGCTAACGTATCCGTCTAAAGTTAACTCCAGAGTAGATGTCTGTACTCTGTAGGCCCTCTGGTTCCTGATAAGAAAGCTAATCAATATGAGCAGAGCATTGCTTCGTATTCTATGGAGGTTTATTGTGTAATGAACCGGTATGTACTGTCACACTGTATCTACTGGCTCGGTAATGTGTATGTGCACCACCACCCTAGGGAAAAGCAAAAAAGGAAAAAAAAAAAAAAAGTGAAAGTAAAAACAGACTCCGCTTGCAGTAAAATATTAACTAGGATGATAGTGACGTACATTCTCTGACATACTTCGTAGGTGCCGTTCTTCTTCCTCTCTAAAGTATTGAGCTGAAGGTATGAGACTGGCTTACTTCAAAAATTAAAGTAGTAATGTGATCAATTCCTGTTATTTGATAAGCACAACTGTTTTATTTTTGCCTTTTTGTTTTCCTTCCATTCTCCTCTGGGCTCTCTTTTCAAGGGAGTTTTGATAGAATCTATTACGGGCCAGAAGCAAACCACTGCAAAGACCGCTAATCCGCCACTCAACCGCCCCTTTTTTTGCATCCCATTTCTTCTCCTCAAGGTTGTGTGCTTTACAGAAAGCTTTTCAATCACCCGCAACCCTCAGTTCCGTCATCGAAGTTCACAGTTATTAAGACTATTGTTTGCTGTCTTCAGGCGGCACATAGGACTTGCTTTCCCTCCCTCTCCCTCCCCTCCTCTCTCTCTTATTTTTCTCCTGGATGGATCAGAATTGTGACCGTAGTAGCAGTCGTTCTGTTGGAGTTGGATCTTCTAAAAGCAGCATAGAGAGCGTTACAAGATTGGCTGCCTCTTCATCAAGTGCTGGCCTTGACAAGACAGATGAATCAACAACATCTCTGGTCGACCAGAATGAATCGCCCGTCGCCTTGAGAGGAATACATGGCATGCAGTCCCACCAAGCCAAGGCCAACAAAACCGATTGCACGTCTGATAATCAGACCACAGGGCGCAGTAACCATCCTTCCACCCGTTCTTCTAGCAGAGCACCAAGAAGAATGAGTGGAAGCACGGCCGCAAGTTCCATTAGCGAGGCTGAGCCTGCACCCCCTAGCTTAGGAAAGATTGGAGTCTGTGCTCTAGATGTCAAAGCTCGCAGCAAACCTAGCCAAAACATACTGACTCGTCTTCAATCCAAGGGCGGGTTTGAAGTAATTGTTTTTGGTGACAAGGTGATCCTCGACGAAGCTGTAGAGAACTGGCCCGTATGTGACTATCTCATTGCGTTCTTTTCGGACGGCTTCCCATTGGACAAGGCTATTGCATATGCGAGGCTCCGAAAGCCGTTTTGTGTCAACGACTTGCCGATGCAGAAGGTCCTATGGGATCGGCGACTTTGTTTGAGGATATTAGACAACATGAGTGTTCCTACGCCAAAGCGGTTAGAAGTTAACCGAGATGGTGGTCCAACATTGGAGTCTCCTGAACTTGCCCAACACGTATATCAACTGACCGGGGTCAAGCTTGAAGGCCCCGAGGACGGCACCGGAGGAGGTCTCTCTAGGACGAAGGAAGTGGCAATGTCTGATGATGGTGACTCTTTAATCGTGGACGGGAAGGTATTTAGAAAGCCGTTCGTTGAAAAACCGGTCAATGGGGAGAATCATAACATTCACATATACTTTCCTAACGATCAGCAATACGGTGGCGGCGGCCGGAGGCTCTTCCGAAAAGTTGGAAATAAAAGTTCTGAATATGATCCAAACCTGGTCATTCCTAGGTCAGTGACGGAAAATGATTCCAGCTATATCTATGAACAGTTTGTGAGGGTGGATAATTCTGAGGACGTCAAGGCCTACACTGTCGGCCCAGACTTTTGTCATGCGGAAACACGGAAGTCACCCGTAGTCGACGGGCTTGTCCGTCGCAATACGCACGGAAAGGAGCTTAGGTACATAACCAAATTAAGCAGGGACGAGGCGACAATTGCTTCTAAAATATCGAACGGGTTTGGCCAGCGCATTTGTGGCTTTGACATGCTTCGTGTTGGTGACAGAAGCTATGTGATTGATGTTAATGGCTGGAGCTTCGTCAAAGATAACAATGACTATTATGACAGATGTGCCAGTATCTTGAAAGATATTTTCCTACATGAGAAACGCAGACGTGAAGGGACCCTGGAATCTGAATCTTTCCACCAAGATTTGAACCATTCCTGGAGGAACTCTGTGTCTCACAGGCACTCATTGAAGACTCTGTTGAAATCCCCTAGCGCATCCAAGCTTCATGGAAGTCCTCCGGGCCACAAAAGCCCCGACAATGTTCTCCCGGAAAGTACCCTTCCAGGGCTGTCTACCTCTTCCACGTTTGAGGGGCTAGATAATGGGAATAACCATAAAAAACCGAGCGGACGGGAAAGGTTTTCATTCTCAGGAGGTTTAGTTCCTCAGACTGCAAATGCATCTGTCACGTCAACAGATTCTGTTGATGACGCCCCTCCTCCACCCCCAGCTTCTAAACACTCGTGGAAGCTCAAGGGTATGGTAGCAGTTATCCGGCATGCAGATCGCACACCGAAGCAAAAATTCAAGTTTACTTTCCACAGCCAACCTTTTATTGATCTCCTGAAGGGACATCAAGAAGAAGTGGTCATCAAAGGCGAGGCTGCACTGGCCAGCGTTTCCGATGCAGTTAAGGTGGCAATGGAGCGAGAACTTGAAGATATGGATAAGCTCAAACTTCTCCGTACATCCCTTGAGAAGAAAGGTGGTTGGCCTGGGACAAAGGTTCAAATAAAGCCGATGTTTCGCAAGCGAAAACCAGAAGAATCGCGTGAACAAGAGATCTCCACGGTTCCAACGAAGCCTGCCGAGGGCATCCCGGATACACCTGGGTCCCCTAGTCTTGGTGAGGCGCCCGGGGGGGGTGAAAAATTAACTAGGACCCAGACCCGGAGCGACTCTATATCTGGTGCCACTTTCTCCAGGTTTTCTGCTGCAGAGAACGATCTCATTTTAGACAAGCTCCAGCTTGTAATCAAATGGGGGGGTGAGCCAACACATGCAGCGCGCTACCAATCTCAGGACCTCGGTCTTAATATGCGCGATGACTTAAAATTAATGAACAAGGAAGCTTTGAATAACGTTCGGATATTCACGAGCTCCGAGCGAAGAGTGAGTACCAGCGGTAAGTCTACGCATTCTTCGGCTTAGTAGGTAGCTAGCTAAGCGAGTCTCATAGCTCAAATATGGGCCTGCTCTTTCCTCGATCAAAAGGAGCTTCCGGACGATTTCATACAAGTCCGGAAAGACCTTTTAGATGACTCGAACGCCGCGAAAGATCTTATGGACAAAGTGAAAAAGAAACTGAAGCTGCTTTTGCGAGAAGGATCCGCACCCTCGCAGTTCACATGGCCTAAAGATAATATCCCAGAGCCTTCAGTCGTCCTCGCTACGGTTGTTGAGCTTATGAAGTTTCATCGGGATGTTATGAGGCACAATTTCCGGAAACTTGAGAGTTCATCGAGCCGTCCGTTTGAACCATACTCTCCTAATGATGGTCCTTCCAACACACACGGTGAGGCTTCTCCATTGGCTTCTATTCAGGGACGCTGGTGCACTGGTGAGGACGCTATGCTTTTCAAAGAGAGGTGGGAGAAGCTTTTCGCCGAGTTTTGCGACACGGAGAAGGTTGATCCTAGCAAACTCTCTGAACTATACGATAGTATGAAATTTGATGCTCTCCACAACCGGCAATTCTTGGAATGGGTGTTTATGCCTCCGGACACCGACGATGATGTGGAGGGGGAAGGTTATTCCAATTCGAGGACGCGAAACACTGCTATCGGAGACATCATACCAGGTAACGAAGGTGTAAATCATGAAAGGAACGAGGAGCATGCGGACAGTTCAACTTTTGCGCGTCGATTGGGGCTGAAGCGACGAATGCATGCATTTGAATCAATGCCGCATTTCAGGGCCCTGGATGACACCTACGATCACTATTTCAAGTTATATCCAGGCTCAAGTGCCAAGAAAGCTAAGCTGGATAGCAGGTTATCTAAGTTAAGAGAGTTGTACAAGTTGGCGAAGGTTCTTTTTGACTATGTCACTCCTCAGGAGTATGGAATTACTGATACGGAAAAGCTGGAGATCGGTTTGTTAACATCTTTACCATTACTCCAAGAGATCGTTAGGGATTTGGAAGAAGTTCAGGCCTCGCCAGATGCCAAGTCCTTCTTCTATTTCACAAAGGAGTCTCACATATACACCCTCCTGAATTGCATCTTGGAAGGTGGTATTCAGACGAAAATCGCTCGGCGGGCTATCCCCGAGTTAGATTATCTATCTCAAATATGCTTCGAACTTTATGAAGCTAAGGATTCTGAGTCATCGACGAATTCTTATTCAATTCGTATCTCGATCAGCCCTGGGTGCCATGCATTTGATCCCCTTGATGTGCAGCTCGATTCGAGACATGCAATCGGTTGCGCCCCTAGGCGAAGCCTAACCGCTCACCAAGACTGGAAGAACGTTATTGAGACGCTCAAAGCAAAATTTGACACGTAAGCCTCATCCAACATGTCTGTTATCTACGATTTATCCTAGGTTAGTACTGACAAATGTTCCTGTTCAGAGTCAAGCTCCCGAAAACATTTATTGCAGTGAACCTGAGCGATAAACATGTCCCGGCCCATGAGGAGGGATCTTGATCCCCCTGTATATTACATGCGTCCAACTTTGTCGAAATTTTATGGGCCGCATGTGGCTCCCTTGTTGTTATTATGAATCAATGTCATGAAATAAAACTACCAACTCTCAAAGGCGGAGGCTACCTACCTTCCTAGCAGCCTGCCTAGTGATTAATTTAGGTTATGGAGTACCTAATAATTGACCGATTGTAGGATTTAGTAATCCTTTGGTCGTGGTTGTCACTCAAAACATTTTACCCCACCAGACAGTAAGCATAACCTAGCGTGTAATTTGTTCAACTTTTATTCCTATTTGAGTGTTTCCCACGGATCTCGCTCGCTCACTCAACCGCCTCCATCAGTAACCCAGCATCTTGATTCTTATCAGCGATCGCCATTTATTAGATAAGAGAACAAACGAGAGCAGAAAAAGATAAAGGTGCGAAGTAGAGTATTTTTTTTACTTCATTGTCTTTAATGACGCAAGCAAGAGAATCCATGGCCCAACTACCAGATTCAAGTCAGTTCCGTGCTGATCTGATTGAAAACTATGTCCGGTGCTATAACCAATGGAAGGAAATAATAGTCGCTATCGATGACATAGTCTGTGTTCTTCCTGAAACTATGTGTACTGAAGTTGGTTATAAGTTGCTGTTTCTTCAGAGAAGATCTGAAGATACAAATACAGAGGATTCCACGTACCTGGAAAGTATTCAGCTTACATCTCTGTCGCCCACACTGCGTTCTCAGTACTTGTGCACAGAGCTCCCTCGTCATTTGTGCTCACACGAAACTGAAATCCATATAATCGTATCCACAGCGTCGGGAACAGGGGCTGCCAAGAATTTGTACAGAAATATTCTACAGCCTTTCCTATTGCAACTTGGTGTATGTGATTACAACATCCATGAGACACGATCCTCACGGACCATCACGGATCTATGCAAGTCAGACTTTCTTCCTTGCGCCCAGACAGGCATCCATGAGACCATTATCCTCCTCTCAGGGGATGGAGGAATAGTCGACGTAGTCGATGCGATATACAGTGCCCCGTGGCACTCAATCACCCGGCCCACCATTGTCTTAGTCCCCACAGGAACTGGAAATGCAATGGCTAGTTCCCTGGGACTCACTTCACATCCAACAACCTGGTTGAACGAGCTGCTGCGAGGAAGACCGAGGCCTTTACCGACCTTCGGCGCCAAGTTTTCACCCGGCGCACAATATGTCACCGAGGAAGGCCGTGCTCGGGCTAGTATAAGTGCCAACTTTAAAAGCAAGTATGAAATTCCGAAGGTACATGGTGCGGTTGTTGCAAGCTGGGGCATACACGCCGCCTTAGTTGCCGATAGTGATACCACTGAATACCGCAGCTTTGGTGCCGATAGGTTTAAATTGGCTGCAGAGGAACTTCTCTTCCCTCCAAGCGGTGCCGAAAGCCATAGATATGCTGGTACAATTAGTCTCACCAGGTGGGATAATGAAGCTAACAGCGAGTATGTTGAGATCATGGAGATTAAAGAACACATGTATGTGCTGGCAACGATGGTCCCGAGACTTGAACGTGAGTTCGTGATCTCACCCGAGTCTGTTCCACTGGACGGTCGCTTGAGAATCATCCACTTTGGTCCGGTACCTTCCGAAAAAGCCATGCAGTTAATGGCCTCCGCGTATCAGGGAGGTCAGCATGTGTTTGACAGGAGTGTCTTCTACTCGGAGATTGAGAGGCTTAAGATTGTATTCCATGAGACGGATGAGAGGTGGAGACGGGTGTGCATTGACGGCAGAATCATTGCAGTCGAGTGTGATGGCTGGATGGAGATATACAAGGAGCCAGAATGTCTATTAAACATTCTGACGTCCGTTGAGTTTTAAAACCAATGACTATGTCTTAATTTTCAGCGTGTATGTTTCCATGAGAACTTCCCCGCCTCTTCTTATTTACTCATTAGATGGCTACAGTGGGAGTTTGGAAGTATATGACCTAGGGATTGGGGTCACATGCTTTAGAACCCCCACCATATTAGCCTTTCCACTGATTCCGTCCTGGAGACAATCGATCCGCGTTGGGTGTATTCCTTGATCAGCCGAGCAATAACACTGGCTCGGTTCAGTATGGTACTGTGATTACTCTAGGTATTTAGTGTGCTGGTTGTACTGCATGTATGTACAGTACTTGGATTCTTTGCTTCACCTGGCGCCAAGTCGAGTGGCCATATCTTAGGGCGCCGCAGTCAAAGACTGGATCAAATATATATGAAGGAATTGACAAGGTATAAATTGGTTCTAGTTATAGTATAATATAGATCTCTTCCACTTGTATTACTCATGTATATCCTTGTCGCCGCTGAATACAACTTGGAAGTAATATACCTACTATACTCTGTACAGGTTGTCAAATAGTTAGTATCTCTGGAGTAGGGGTTAGTCAGTTTCACTTTGGCTAATAAATTTCAGTTGAAAATAGTACCAAGGCGGGATTAAAGCTTGGCCAAATTAATAAGCCAGTCAGCCTAACTTGGCGCCTAGGCTCTAGCGTCCGGTACTCCTCCTGTTAGATGGAGCCCTGAAAGCAGATTGCACATACCCCTTACTAGTAGTACTGTACAGGGGGTTCCTTCATCATTATTGGCTTCTGACGTACAGCAAGTGTGGGGGCAACCTTGAATAACGCAACTAGTAGTTCGGTACTTTCTACAGAATAACCTCTGTATCTCGGAACTCGCTCGCTATTAACAGTTGATCAGACCCTTGATCAAAACTCCAGCGCTAGACACGCTGCCAGTAGTTCTTATTGAGGGCCATAGGCTTCCATGCATGTGACCCAGAAAACCTCGCCGACCGACAGCCATCTTGACCAGTCCTATGATGGGAACAGCTGCGTTTGGTATCGATGCTTATCAGCCCTCGAACTTATCACGCTTCGCAGATACCAGATCGAAGACAACAGTCCCACAGCAGTGAGGATAGCCCCAAATTTCGTTCGCTTTTCGGGTGGAGCACTGGTTCTACCAATGATAGAAGAGCCGCTGAAATGCTATTGATTCACCAGACGGGCAGTGTGCGTGTGGGTGAGGTGGTCAGGTCTGTTGCCATCAATATGATAGTCTTAGTCAAGGCTTTCCTATTCGCAATACTGACCTCAGTCTTGTTATAAACAGGTACACAGTAACATACACACCGGGTGCCGACACCGCCAGTTCCATCCCAGGGGAATTATTTGTGAAAGTCAAGAATACATCTGCAATTCCCCTCCGAGCTGCATACCTTCATGGCCCATATACCCTCTATACCTCTTGCTACCCATCCACGTTCGATCCAAATGTCAAACTCGATCAGCAAGCCACCGAAGGTATTCCGCAGTTTGAACCATATCTCAAAGCTGGGGGCAGTTGGGATGCCGTCATCACCGTGCCCCGGCGGCTTCGTCAAATGTCAGATGCCGCTTCTTCCGAGCCCCAAAGTCACCAGAAAGTAACCTGGATCATAGAGATACTATCCCAAGTGATATTTTCGAGCACCGCATCCGTCAACTTTGAGCTCTTAGTGGGCCGCGACCAAAAATCAGTGGAGTTATATTCTTCTGGTGCAGCGTCGACCACTGGGCATCAAGCAGCTCAACTAAGTGACCACTGGTTACCGAATGCGAAAGGCAAGCAAGTGTTTACTACAAACGGGGTGTTTTCGAGATCCATAACGTTGCAGATAGATGATACTGTGAGTCTCTGGAACACGCCCGTCCTTCCTTCCTTCGACAAAAGCTGCGGGGCGGAAAAGGATAAGGGACCAAGCGAAGGCAGTCCAACAAACAATGCCGAAGTACCGACAAGATCCAGCGAGTCAATTGATCAGTCGCAGAACAACAGGCGTAGAAAGAAAATACACCTTGTGGTTCTGACCCATGGCCTTCATAGCAACCTTGGTGCGGACATGCTTTATCTCAAGGAGAGCATTGATACTGCAGCCAGAAAAGCTAAGGAACAAGCCTATAATGCTCGTCAAAAGCATAAAAGCGAACAGAGCAGCAACGATGACGACGATGACGACGAGCAAGTCGTTGTTAGAGGATTTCCCGGAAATGCAGTCCGTACGGAACGCGGAATTCAGTATCTTGGCAAGCGTCTCGCCAAATATGTCTTGCTAATGACATATCCAGACCAGCCTTGTAATCCTTGTCACAATGTAAAGGCAAAGACCCTACCGAAATCTCTTGCCCCCTGGAGGAACGCGGCGGCGGAGTTTCCTAAGGACCATACAGCTTCTGTGCCAGGGCCAACCAGAGGGGGCCATGCCTATCGAGTCACCAGCATCAGCTTTATCGGCCATTCTCTCGGCGGGCTCATCCAGACATATGCCATTGCATACATCCAAAAACATTCCCCTGAATTCTTTGATGTGGTTAGGCCCGTTAACTTCATCGCCTTAGCGACTCCTTTCCTCGGTTTGAGCAATGAAAACCCTATGTACATCCGCTTTGCCTTAGACTTAGGTCTAGTTGGTCGGACGGGCCAGGATCTAGGACTTAGTTGGACAGCGCCTAGAGTGAGAAGTGGCTGGGAAGCTATAATTGGTGGAAAAGGCAATTCAGCTAAACCACAAGGACAATCAGATGCTGGATCAAAGCCTCTACTAAGAATCCTTCCCTGTGGTCCTGCGCATGAAGTTCTCGCCAAATTCCAACACCGTACAGTCTACTCTAATGTGGTCAATGATGGAATTGTACCTTTGAGGACTTCTTGTCTTCTTTTTCTTGACTGGAGAGGACTAGAACGAGTTGAAAAGGCGCGGAGAGAAAATGGGATAGTTGGTACAATGGCTGAATGGGGGTGGGCCGAATTGACCGGCGCAAATTCAAAATCGCCACGGACGGCTCGCTCAGGAACAGAGTCGGAGTGGAAAGATACTGAGGAAACAAACAAAGCCCACAAGGACATACCGACGATGCCTGCCAGTGCTCCGATCCATCATCAGCCATCAGATCGATCCCAACATTCAATTTGGCCTGATACGACAATAGATGCAGCTCCAAAAGATAACCAACCTATAACCTATGGCCCCTTGAGCAATCTTTTTTCTATATTCCGGCCAAAAGAAGCTGTTAGAATATCACCTGGGCAGAAGCAATCTAAGATGCTTAAACGTAGCCAAACACTTGGCACATCGAGTCATGTCATACAGGGGCCACCGTCTCCTGGTGCCCCTACCCATGAGCCATATACCGATAGTCAACCGTCTGATGACCATGGGCTTTATGCGCCGCCAAAGACGACCCTTTTTGAGTCGGCCAGTGATCTTCTCATGCCACCCCTTCCTCCCATTGAATTTATAATTGATCCTACTTCAAGACCTCGGACTATTTTCCATGACCGGGTCTATAGCCCTGAGGACATACCTCCCCCCTTGACTCCTAAGAGACGAACCTTAACCTTTGGTTCTTCCCAAAGTAAGGCCTTAAGAATAGGGTCATCTTCATCGGATGAATCTTCACATCGCGATTTAAATGAGAGTGAGAGTGGGCTCAAAGTCGAAGAGAAGATCGCAAGAGCTTATCACCGCGACCTAACGTGGCGAAAAGTGCTTGTTCGTCTTGAACCAGATGCACACAACAATATAATTGTTCGACGAATGTTCACGAACGCGTATGGTTGGCCTGTGGTAAAGCACCTCGTTGATACTCACTTTGGGTATACATCTGCGGCCCAATCTAAAGATGATTCCGCAAGTGGGGTAGAGAGGGCGAGGCCACCCGGAGTCCCAACAAATAGCTTAGGTGAAGAAGTGCAAGGACAAGTTGAACCCCCTATAGATGATTCGACTTCCGCACGAGGGCTCCCAGGCAGCCCGATCGTCGGGATTGGTTCTACTGATCAAACCGGGCCCGGCTTATCCCAAGAAAGTCGGCTAAACTCTCCGTGCAAGTAGAGGTTTGTATCGTGGATTATGCTTGCTTTATTATTTCACCCTTCCTATTTGTGTTTTCCCTCAAGCGCTATTCATTGTATGTACATACATAGACACGTGGGTGTATCCTCCTGTATATGCGCTAATGCATAGTAGTTTATCATTGATTTTTCAACCCACAGCCTGGGAAACCTTCATATTTCTCCCTCACACCTCTCCTGCTCTCTTCCTGGCCTTTTCTTTTTGTAACGAGAAGACCTGATCTTTGTCCGGCCGTATTGATAGTAGGCTTGTGCCTGTACGTCGGATACGTCAATACTCAAGCCTCCCTTGAATATTTCCCCAGAATTCCTCAACAAGCTCTCTTTGACCAATCTGGCTTGGAGAAGCTCTAACAGCGAGGTAGACCCTTCCGTCTATGACGGCCTGCCACCCGCCGGGATTACCGTCAACCATGATACCACCGGCCTCAGTGAGGATAACCCAGCCAGCGCACACATCCCACGCCCAACAGCCGCCTTCCCAGTACAAGTCAAGAGTGCCGGCGGCCACCGCACAGAGGTTGAGTGCGGCCGAACCCATGCTACGCATCGAACGAACCATTGCACCGCCCTCATCTTTAGCTTGGCCGAGCTTCTCCAAGGTTCGCACCTTTGTTTCCCAATTTCTCCCCATTCTATCGGAACCCCATTCAACAGCGATGAGAGAGTTTTGCAGACCTTGCAGTGGCTCAAGGTCTATTCCCTTGAGTGGAAGTTTGACACTGCGGTTCAGGAACGCCCCTTGGCCACGAATGGCAGAATAAAGGGTGTTATCGAATGGATTGTATACAATACCAACTACGGGAACCCGGTCAATGACAAACCCAAGAGACACACAAGCATGAGGGAAGCCATGCACGAAATTAATTGTCCCATCGATGGGATCAATCACAAAAGTGGGGGCAGTAGTCAAGGGATGACTTGGGTCATATGTTTCCTCCCCATGGAACCTAGCGATGAAGTAAGGAACAGACCACATCTACGGGGTGACATACGATAACTTTGCGGACAACCAAATGAGAGTCTATTTGGAAGTGACGGAAGGTATGATATGATGTACATACTGGTAATCTGGGTATTTGTCCTTCAGCGCTGCAGATATCATTTCTTCAACTGCACGGTCATATTGGGTGACAAGATCCGCACCTAACGTTGTAAGTCAAGCTGGGTTACCCATTACATACTTAACCATTCAGCTGTGCATACTATTCTTCTTCGATCCAACACCATCCGTAGTGGGGAGAGCACCCATGATGATCTCTCCGGCTTTGTATGCTATCTCAATGAGGGAATCATGGATATGATTCAGATTGGGCATGCCACCATCGGCCCTGCTTGTTTCTGGCGTCATGTCTTGGAATGGAGCAGTTTTGGTTGCAAACTATGTGTACAAAGTATATATGTGGGAAACCTAAATGGCGGGAATATCCAACGTGTAAATAATGTAGATGGAGAGATAAGGGCGTATCTTCCCTTAACTTAGATTTGCTCGTTGCAGTGCTGTGGGAAATAGTCAAATAAATATAGATAATGGGTATAGAAAAATTAGGGCAAAGGTGCCGCCCTCTCGAGTGTACTGTTTTGTGTGTGTGTGTGTGTGTGTGTGTGTGTGTGTGTGTGTGTGTAATGTACCTAGGACGGATTAAGTGAAGGACAGAAGCAAGAGGGAACACTGGTCCATTTAAAGCTACTGGCTCTTTTAGAAGGTCTCTTTTTGGACTATTTTCTCCTACTCTCGTCCTCTCAACGGAAAGGAACTTCCCCCCACCCGCCTTTGTGACGTCGTGAGGGGTAATCCTGATTATTATAAATAGGTATACTCTGTATATATCAGAATATCAAAATCTAATTGGACTTACATCTGGAGAACCCCACAATTAATTTATTCACAACACAAACCACCCCCCCAGGAAAAAAAAAAAAAAAAAAAAAAAAAAACAAAAAAAAAAAAAAAAAAAAAAAAAAAAAAAGAAGAGAAAGAAGACAAAAGAAAAAAAGAAAAGGGACTGTTGATACTCCCCGAACGCCGCCTACTGCTCGAGGTCCTGGCCTACTGTGTATCCATATTTCCACTTAGGAAACTTATCTACATGTTTTCATCCTAAATATATTTACCACTGGGTAAGCTATATACCTAGATAACCCTCAACATGCCCACCGAACTAGAGGAGGTTCGTTTCCCTGCACCCTGCAGCAAGGCCTAGGCTCAGTTTGCCTGACGAATATCCCATTGTACTTTAGCTTGTTGAATTCCTTCATCATGGAAACACTCAAATCAGACAAATTGGTAATGAGGACCCTTTATAAAACCGATGAACAGCCTGGAGAATCTTCCGTGACCATTTGTGAATGCTCTATAATAACTTATTCTAGCCTGTGAAAACCTCCTTGGTTTCTCAACTGCCCAGCCGAACATATTCAAATGCCATCAGCTTCTTCCAGTGCGAGATTTGAAACTTTTGGTGCGAGATTACACTGTTAGTGCCCACCCGGTCGAATCCTGGCCAGGTCGCTTACTGAATAGCCAATCGCGAAAAATGCCCTGACAATGCTCATCAACCTCTCGGCTGACCAAGACGTATTGGCCAATCTTGCGGACGATGATGACTTTCTTGAGACTCTCCTCACAAAGGTGACGGTGAGTGCTCCGTACTCGACGCGGGACGACACACGTCTTAACTAATGCGGCACTAGAACGTCAAGGAGCCGAATGCAGATGATGTGTCGATGCTTTTGGCCAACTTGGTCAAGTCGGAGAAAATGAAGAAACTGCTAACCATAAAACGACGGGTCCCAGAACTGGTGTCTACTTCGCCCAATGCAATGGATCAGCTGATGGATTGTTTCGTGAAAGGGGCCGAGGGCGCCCTCAACAAAAATGCCACCTATGACTACCTGTCTTATGTATTTGCTGACATGTCGAAGTCTAAGGAAGGTCGGGCGTATTTTACCTCGCGCCAGGAGTATGACGGCGTGGTGCCTGTAACGAAGCTTACTGTTTTCACCGAACACCAAAGCTCAATTCGGAGAAAAGGAGTTGCATCAACAATCAAGAATGTCGCGTTTGACATCCCATTCCACCCCGCTCTTTTCTCTGAAGATGAAGCCAATATCCTTCCATACATCCTGCTGCCGATAGCAGGCCCGGAAGAGTTTGGCGAAGAAGAGACGCTGACGATGCTGCCAGACCTTCAGCTGCTACCCCCAGACAAAAAGAGGGACACCGACAATAGCATTATTGTAACACATCTTGAAACGTTACTGTTGCTAACAACAACTCGGGAAGGGCGAGATAGAATGAGGGAGGTACAGGTCTATCCTATAATTCGAGAATGTCACCTGAACGTTGATGACGAGGATGTTCGAGAAGCTTGCGACAGGCTGGTTCAGATCTTGATGCGGGACGAGGAGGGAGAAAATGCTGGACAGCCTGGAGGTACGCAGCGGGAACATGATGACCAGCAGGTGGTAGAGCTCTTTTGAGCCGGTGTATAGTGGGAGTTCCTTTACTTCTTTCTTTTACTAAATATGAACTCTTTGTTATGGATTCAGTGGCAGAGTGAAAAGCTTTTATTTGGATACCAGCAGTGCATGCCACCATAACGACATTGAACCCCTGATTAGAATAATAAACGGGGACTAATTAATGACAAAGCTAAAGTAGGTTTTCAACAGAGGCTCTTTTCATTGAAAGGAAGCGTAGCAAGCAAGCCAACATTGGTCGTATCTGTTTCGCATTGATTCATTTGCCTCTGAGCAGCCGAATCCCTTCTATGGACTGCATATGGACTATGGAATTGCATTGAATCAAGAGTCACTCCGTAAGAAGTGCCTGGGTCTTGGCCGTCTGGAATATGCAACATTCGTCGCATCTTGTTTGCAGCGAGAGTAGCTTGTCGATGAAAATTCTCGCGCTGTGTCCGCTGCTTCTGGGCAGCAGCCGAGGGCCATATAAGTCTGTTATAGGTACCAATTTCACTTGAGAAATCAATACCGCGAGTACTGGACACTTGGTCGAACCCTGCGAATTTGGGCGTTCCACAGGGTTGTGGTCGGTTTAAGTTATCTTCCGCTTCAGCAAGCAGGTCCTGACCTATGTGGCCATTGTCCGTTCGCCATTCCCATCCGACTCCTGGGATTTCCTGAACTCGACGTATGATGATCTGAGCGCGGGAGAACTCTGCTCTGATAGATTCCAGGCCTTTGTCTGTGACAGTTCTGCCTATATTATGGTTGTGTTCGAAGGGGTCCTCAATTGCTATGAGGAATCTGAGTCGATGTCCGTGTTCGTCAGTCCTCGCGGTGTTCCAAAATTTATCCATTTTGGAAAGGATGCCACCCTGCGTGCGAATTGAAATAACGTCCTGGATCCAGTTGAAAGCGCCTGAGGGCGTAGTTTTGCACCGGCTTCCATAGTATGCGAAAAAGCCACGAAGCAGCTCGCCCACGGATTGCCGATTACCATAAGTCATATTATACCAGGCTCTCCTCCTAAGTTCGGTCTCATTTTTGAAAAAACGGATATCGTACTTACTAGGATTTGTAATGCTGGAGTGTCTAGGGGACAGCCGACCCAGAAGCTGAAGATTAGGAACCAAAGGCGGGTCTACCACGTTCATCAAGTAGTGGATGACCATGAGAATGTAGCCATATGAAGAGAGTGTTCCATAGTTGGGACGATTGATTTTTCGAGCCTTGGCCCACATCTTCACGAAAAGACCGATAACACGCACCCTTTCGTCGCATAGGGCGTAACAGCGAAGTAATTCGGTATTGTATAGTACCAAGCGCCCAGAAAAATTGAGGTCACATTGAATGTCTACTGAAGATAGAGCCTCCAGATTTGTAGCCTGCTTTGGAGAACGGTAACTATTCTGTCCTCTGCTTTCAACCTCGAGCGAGTTTAAGACTCCTTGGGAAGGAGGTTCGTGCACTTTGACGATTGAAATCCTGGTCTTTTGAATTAATTGAGTATCGAAGCCGGCATCAAGAAATGCTTTAAACAAAATCTGGGGACACCTTGCTTCTATATCCTTTGGAAACACTTCTCCATGCGCGGTTATTACGAGATCAAGGTCAGCCCCAGGCAATGCGAAACCATTCCGCAGACTGCCAAAGCATTTGAGGTCAATGGTTTTATCTCTAGTCGTATAGCCATGCTGCTTGGAATGTCTTTCAAGCGCTTCCCGGGCGATGTTGGTTAGTAAAGCCCGCAGGGCTTCCTTGCTGCGAAAATCGCTAGCTAGTGAGCCGAAAGAGGGCACTCGGGCTGCTAGGGAGTTTAAATAGTTTATCTGAAGTTGAGCTCGCCTGCAAGGATCAGACTGTTGATCACCGAGCCGGGTTCTGGGAGCATGTGAATAGGAATAGCCAGCTGGATTACTGAGGTGCGTAATCTCTAAGACTGATTGGCAGTGTACAGGATATGTGGCCGTTTTGTCATTCATCGTGCGCTCTTCAATATGGCTCTTTGAAAAGAACCTTTTTTGACGATGAGTCGAATTAGTAGTGCTGATCTGGATATCACAGTGATTCGCATAGTGGCAAGAGATTACTGGCGGTTGTTGGAATAACAGCTGCCCACTGGCATGACTTAATATATCAATGACATGACAAGGCAGGTCGTCCATTCCTGAGGACATCGGAGTAGCGGTAATAGACCCACGTGCAAGGCCGCATCTCTTACCAGTCATAACGACTTCAGCAGATGAATTAGAATGTTGAGGGACCTTACAGGGCATGATTGACTGTTTTTAGTCGAAGTACAAGAGACTAGATAGTAGGAAATGGCGAGAAGGGACTATAAGATGGGATTTTTGATCGAGTGAACGATGTGACTGCCAATACTGACAGTTTTCTAGCATTGGGGAGAAAGTCAATCAATAGAAGTGGGATATAAATGGGAACATAGGTGTTCAAAGTGTAGATACCGAGAGAAGAAAGATAACGCGTTGGCGGGAAGGAGCATGATGTGAAAGGGAAAGAGGTTCGTTTCCAAGTCTCTTCTTTAACTTCTTTCCTTGTTGCTGTTTTCGAGACAACCCGTAAACTGACCCTCAGCCTAAGCAGAAGTGATACCACAGTGAGAGGTCAGGGGAATGACGGGTGGCGGAAGTTGGGCGGAGTGAGATATACCAGGCATAGTTAGTACGTCCCGTCTTACGACTAAATACTTATTCCGTACTCCGTACTGCAGGTGATACTGTAAATCTCACAAACCCGACTAATGTACGGAGTAAGTGCTCCGTAACTGCGCTTACCTAAGTGATCAGTCTAACTACCTAGCTAGTTATTTCAGTTGAGGCAGTCCACTCCACTCCACTGCTACTCCATCTTCCTTCGACAGCACTTTAGTACCCAAGACAATCCTGTCTTTGGTCAAATACAAAGAAGATCTCTTTCTTGATATATATGCATCGTGCAAGCGGGACTTCTACGATCTAGGTATATGTATCACCGAAGGAGCTTCGCGTGTCTGAAAGCATACCGGGAACATGGCTACACCAACGAACGACCTGAACGCGCGGACTCCAACAGGTTCAAATGGACCTCCACCCATGAGAATTCGTCGCCCAAAGGCAGCGGATCCTTTAGTACGACCGAAAAAAAAACCTACAGCCAAACCAGCTATTCCTACCTCCGGAAATGGACCAGCCTTAAAAGCGGCTTCTTCGCGACCAGCTACTTCCAACCCGCCATCTATGCCTCATTCTGAGAGAGGGAAGCCTTCATCTTCAGGAGCTGATTTCTCCGCCAATGGATTTAGCGGCCCATTGTTATCCGAAACATATACGGACTATCCCCTAGTCACGACAAAGCGCGCATTGCGGGAAGGCTTGAAACATCACATTGCTAGATTTGCATCAAAAAAGACCGTCGATCCGCGTGACGAAAACCAGTTCACTAGGCCTGTCAGGCTTCAACGTCGCGACCCGCGCGCTCGATCGCATGAGATGACATCGGAGAAGAGCCAGGGCATGCAGAAGACAACGTCTGAATCTAGCCATCAGATAGATGAGGCTGAGCGTGAAGAGCTAGAGGCTAGGAAGGCTGCCCGTGAGAAGGAACGCGCGGAGAATCTGGCCCAAATAGCCCCTTCCGCTGGATCCGCCCCGAAGAGAGCGAACGTACCCAAGCAAAAAACTCAGCAGGTGTCCAAGACAGATATGACTCCTGAGGAGATGGCGAAGACGCGAATCAAGTACGAAGAGGCTTTGCCATGGCATCTAGAAGACTTTGACAACAAAAATATTTGGGTGGGGAACTATGAAGCTGCTCTGTCCGAAACACATGCGGTATTTGTACTTGAGGCTACCGGGAAAATGAGGATGATTCCCGTGGAAAAATGGTACAGATTCAATGCCAAAAACCAATTCAAAGCTTTGACTATCGAGGAAGCAGAGAAGTTCATGGCAAAGAAAGTTAAAGATCCACGGTGGTTCATGGAGAAGCAACAAGAACTAGCTCAACGAAAGGAATTAGAGCAATTTGCGAAACAGCGGAAGGTATACGCTGGTAAACAAGGGACCCCATCTGGAGTGGAGGGATTGGAGGCCGGTGAAATGGACTTTGAAGAAGATCGATTTGCTGATGATGAAGAGCATGATGATCTTTTCAACGAGGATGAGGATGCAAAGGCAGCGGAGAAGAGAATCAAGCAAGACCAGTTGAAAGCCAATGTTTTTGACCTGAAAGACGAGAAAGACTACGAGCAAGAGGAATTGAGAGAAAAGAAAGAGAAGGAGGCTCGTCGTGTGCTTGGGAAAAAAGTTCGGAAAGCTTTACAAAAACGAGAAAAGAACTACGACTATAGTAGTGGTTCTGACGTCAATCCTTATTCAGATGATGAGGTGAGAACAGCATCCACTCCTACACACTTGTGTCGTTACTAACACTTTTGTTTTCTTTCAATTTAGAGCTCTGATGATAGCGAGGCTGAACGATTGAAGGAGGAAGAGCGGAAAGCCGAAGAGGAAAAGAACAAAAAGGACATAACGACATCTTCCAAGGGTAACAATACGCCGTCCGGCCGCCCTAAGCATACGGATCCCTTGAAAAAAGGCACGGCAGCTGCACCACGGAAGCGGTTGGGGTCTCCCAACGTGTCGGATGCGAGTGGGACAGACACTTCCCGCAAAAAGGGTAAAAGCAAGAACCCGTCCTCTCAGCCCACTCAGCCAAGCTCGCGCAATATGTCTCCCGTTGCGTCATCGCAAATGCCAGTAAGTTCCCTATCAGTAGCCCCAGGTCTACTCGTGAGTTAACGCCTTTGCAGCTTGGCAAGAAGCGTGTCCGAAACGTACCTCTTGGTGGTGCAGGTTCCGGGAGTGATGCCGATGGCGGCGCAGGTTCAGGTGCAGAGATGAGTGAAAGTGGTAAAACTAAAAAGCTCAAGCTTAATCCTCCAGCAGTTTCTCAGGGTGGGACTCCCCAGGGATCTAGGGCAGGGAGTCCCACTCCCCTGGCAGGTAGAAGTTTTTCGGGAAGCCGTGCTAGCAGCCCCGAGTCATTCAGAGGTAAGTCTAATTCATCATATTGGGGAACTTTCCTCAGGTTATGTAGCATTGTTCTGATTGGGCCATATGTAAAGGGCAAACTCGCGTTTCCACTCCAGTACACGCTGGAAATCAAAGCTTCCCTACGCCTGCGGAGATTCATGCTGCTATTCCCCCCTCGGGCATACTCAGTAGTGACTTGCTCAAAATATTCCGTCCCCGTATTGGTGAGTCAAAGGAGAACCACCGAAGGTTTATAGCGATTGTCAAAGATGTCGGAGTTTATGGCAAAGAAGATCGATTGTTGCGACCTGGTACGCTGAAGGAGAGTTGATTGGGAAGATCCTGTCACGTGCGTTGAGTGTGAAACCATTCAATCAGCGTAAGTACAGTATTAGGTTTTAGTCAGTATATGCTCATGATAATTGAATATCTATTGAGGTCATGCTAAAGTAGTTATCTATATGAAATGGGGATTGAGGTATAAATAGCACTTGATAAAAACTGTAGAATTGGGATAGACGTTTTGAACACCCAGCGCTAAGCCGAAACATCTTTGGTCGAAAATAGAGATGAGACAAAGGCATTATAAAGTAACAATCGTGCAAGGAGTGTCCTTTCTATGGCTATTCTTTTAAGCGGATTTTGTACCAACACCGTGTGAGACGTTCTCACTTCTCTTCCTCGTATTTCTCCCAGTTTGCCAAAATGTTAGCAATACGCGGTGAATTCGTGAGCCTGTAGACATCTTCGAAATATTCCTTGGTAAGTTCGAAAGGGCGAGCCGTGACATTTGGAATATATTTTCCAACCAACTTGCTGGGGTCAATAGTGTTCTTATTGATCTTCTTTAGCAAAAACGATCGGAAAGGCTTGACACCAGAACGGAGGAAAGTGCTGTGGAAGGGAACGTCAATTCCCCTCAGAGGGATGGTAGCGAAGCCACGCTCAAGGGTAATGGGCTTAGGCTTAGACTCGGTCTGCTTGACACATTCATGGATGATCTTAACCAGGTGAGCCTTGACATCTTCTAAAGACATGCTCTGCATGAGGGCCGGAATGTCAATGTTCTGAGCCTTCAGGTAATTGAGTAGATTTGTAAGACAGTCAAGTGCTCGGAGCTATGAAGGAGAAAGCTTAGTTAGAGAAACTGTTCATAATCGAAAGGGGAAATGGTAGACTCACATCTCCAGCTGCAACATATTGCATGTTTGCGACATTGTAGTTCACGATCTCAAGTAGCCAGCCAGTTTGCTCCGAGATGTTCTCTACCACATACTGCAGAGCCTGTTCATTGAAGGTCTTCGAAATTCGACTTGGATTGACAGCGCACATAGAGTAGTTAGAGCGGCCTTGTTCATCGCGTTCAACAGCAACTTGCATGGTCAACCCGCGATAGAATACCACAGAAACCAAGCTTTCAATAGGCATAACATCGGCAAGAGCTGCAAGAGCTGAATATTCACCAAGTGAGTGACCAGCGAAGCTGCTATCTCTTTGGACCAGTCCCTTGGAACGCATATCTTCAAAGCTAGCCTTCTCCATCAATGTCAAAGCTGGCTGTGTAAATTGTGTCGCAGAGAGCAATCCGGACGGTGATCGATAGGTGTAAGACGTTGTATTTTCGTCGATTTCCTTGAAGATTTTCTCCGACTTGATGCTTCCATCCGCATTAACAGACTCGAAGGTCATCGACATGTAGTTTTGACGAATAGCTTTGCCGCGGGGGCCACCAAAATAGACGGTAAGTTCCTTGGGGTTGTTTTTCACAATATCAATGATGGAAAGACCATAGTTCTCCATGAAGTGACGGTCTGCCCGATCCCAAACTTCTCTAGCAACAGGGCTGCTGCTATATAGCTCCATTCCCATTCCTTGTTCTTGGGAGCCCTGTCCAGTGAATACGTAGGAGGTAACCGGTTGTTCCACCTCTGCTTCACCAAGAAGAACTTTATCCTCTGTCTCCTTGTTGCTGGCTTCAACCTTGATGATCTTACGGCCAGCGATCATACCAACGTGCTGCAACTTGACGGTGATCATGTCGTTGGGCAAAACCATCCCAACCAGGGATACATGGAAACCCCTGACACGGCCAATGTTATTCTCAGCAGCCCAGGTTTCCACATAGCTGCGAACAGCGGCACTCGTATACATGCCATGGGTGATAGTACCTGGTAAGTTGGCGTAGCTGGAGAAAACTCGTGAGACGTGGATCGGGTTGTAATCGCCCGAGACGCGAGCATAGGTCTCGTTAGAAGTTGGAGCACGCAGCTCCAAAGGTGTCTTTCCGCTGAGAGGGATGGGGTTTTCGAAGTACACGGGCTGCTCGATAGATGTTCCGTTTCGCTGAAGGTAGTCCACCACTGGATTTCCGTGAGAATCTCCGGCTTCGTAGTCCACAGTCGCAACTTGAATAATCTCCTTGGTAGGGAGTTCTAGAAGTACCTGACCGACTGTTTGAACATGGCTGAACACGGATTTATTCTTGAATCGAATTAGACTTTGAAGGCGGAAGGTCAGGGTTTGACCCAATAACTCAACATCAGAATCATCAATACGGAACCACTCCTTCGACCGAAGGATTGCAACATCCCTGCTCGACGCAAGATGAACCTGCATCGGAACCTCGTCTTTACGCTGGAAGGTATTCTCGAAGTCCAAGTATGCTCCCCGATATAAGAACTGACTGGTGACATGCATTATAGGCTTGCCAGCTCTCTTGATAGTACCGCAGACCTCAACCATTTTACCGGAATCTTGATTGATAACAGCGTTAATCTGGGCGGTAGTATCTAGAACATCACCAACCTGAAGAGGCTGGGCCCCGGGGACCATCTTGAAGCCATTAGAAAGGTGGACCAATTTCAGCAAATCACCGTCAATAGTACGAGGGAAGATGGGCTTGGTAATGGCTTTCCAGCCAGCGACGATGGCGAAGTCCATGGGAGCAAAGACTTCCTTTCCTGGGCGATCGACGAATGCTTCACCGGTGTTGCCGACAGCATGGACGAAATCAGCGACAGCTTGTGACGTAATAGTCTCGCGACCACCATTGAAAGTTGCTGTCGTGGGGGTATCAAATGGAACATCGCTGTTGCCAAACCAGATGCGGTAGTAAAACTCCTTGATACGATCATTGCGTCCTTCCATGACCTCTCTGATGGGCGCATATCCTGATTCAGGATGATAAGTGAACAAGAATGTCAGCGGAACAACGCCACCTTCTGCAGTTCTGCCCTCGAAAAGAGTAAGGCTAATCTGGTTATTCTCATTCATTTTCACCTCTACTGTCTTAACAAGCTTGCCTGACTGATAAGGCTCCCTCACACTAATGGCGGTTTTGGAAGGATCATTTGGGTAGGCCATCTCGACATACATGCCCGAAGTCGGTGCAACGACTCGCTTCAATGGGTTAGTTTGGAAACGATGGCCCTGAACGAAGATATCGGCAAGGAAGATCGCATGTCTCCAAGAATAGGAGGTACCTGCAAGGAGACGTAGCCAGCGATCAAGCTCAGGCAGATCGAAGGAAGGGGATGACGACAGTCGGTAGCTAATCTTGTTGGCGTCTTCCGAGATGGTAAGGCCGTCAATCTCCGGCTCATCAATGGTCTCATCGAGCCGACCTCCAAGATATTCAATGACGGGGACCTTTGTCTCATCGCCATTGTATACATCCTCAAGAAGGCTCTTGATATGTCCCTGGTGGATTCCATTCAAGATATCTTGGACAGGCTGATCGGTGATAGTCGAGAATCTAGCAGCCATTGGCCCTTGCAGAATGCATGTTCTTCCAACGTCTTGATCTACAACTGCCTCCAAATCTTCACTTTGCCAGAGAGAATCTTTCTTGAACCAATACTCAAAGTTTTCATCCAAAGCAGGAACAAAGGGAACTGGTTTTTGGCCACGCCGTTGACAAAGTAGAAGGAAATGCTGGGCGTCTTGAGCATTGATCAATTGAGTTGCCGCTTCAGGATATGCGACCAAAATATTATCCACAGCAGGGTAGGGACTGTTGAGCTCTGAATAACTTTGTAGCAAAGACGGCTGGCCCTCAGCCGCAGTGAAACGTTCTTCGACACGGCGAATGAAATCACCAGTCAGTTTCTTAAGAGAGTCATCGATCCACCGAGATTCATGTTTGACGTACATTAGGTCCACCATACGATGAACCACCTCGGCGTACGTCATGTCTTCGAGGTCAGCCGTTTCGCCGGAAGCTTTGCGGCCGAACCAAACCTTCTGGAAATCATCGTTGAGCTTCTTAATTATATAATTGCGTTGCTTTTTGAGTTCGGGAACGCGTTTTGCCTTGTCGAGTTTGAAAATCTTTTGGTCCATTTCATGCCAGAACAAAACGCCTCTTGTTGCAAGTTTATGGATCGGCTCGCCCATTTCGGAGAGGACCGTCACTACACCACCTGCAGAGCCTTTGTATGTCTTCTCCCAGTCTTGGTCATCAAGACCAGGGGCATCCGCAATAGCCTTCTTCGCGTTCTTCGATGTGTGTGCTTCCTTGGCGATCATTATGCGACTACCGAACAAGCAACCGTCAAAAGGCATCGGGGGGTAGCCAAAACGAGATGACCAGGTTCCCGAGAGGTAGGGATAAGTATCCTCAGACCCTCCAAAGCCACTGCCTGCCACAAGGACGATGTTTTCACAACGTCTGATACGGCTATACATCTGCAGCACGGGCTGATGGAAATCCTCGAAGGAGTGATGTCCACCACCACGGCCTCCAGTCCACTGAAGAATGACGGGGAACTTAGGGTTTGCCTTGGCAATGTTGATAACCTGTTGAATAGCGTCCACGGAACCTGGCTTGAAGGCAATGTGCTTAATGCCGAGAGTTTCAATGTACTCATTGGCTACTTCGATTGAGGGAACGCCGGCACCGATTGTCAAACCTTCCACAGGAACACCGTCGGCCCTCAGTTTTCCGATCAGGGGTATTTGCCATGCCATAGCGCGGGGATTGACATAAATCAAATTAATGGTGATACCGCGGCCTGGAGGAATAGTTTTTTCGATCTTGGAAACCGCTTCGGTCATAGTCTTAGCATTGTAGTAACCACCACCAGCGAGTTCAATGTGGTAACCCGCATTCATCGTTGCGGCCACGAAATCCCAAGGAACAGTGGTGGGAGTCATGCCAGCAACCATTATGGGAGGGATGCCTAACAATCGGCTCATCTTAGTATCAACAAAGGTCTGGCCCGCTGCATTCTTCACAAGACGCGGCCCATACTCCTTGACCCAGTCGATGGCGTACTTCACAGCATGCTCATCACGGTCAAACAGTTCTGGCTTATAACCAATCTCAGCGTTGGTGCCGTCCATGGCACCGGCAAGCACCACACGAACGCCTGTACCGTCCTTGTTGCGGTTCGTAAGCACGCCGAGACCAGAGATACCGCCGGGACCGAAGTCAACAATGTGGGTAGCCTTGGGGAAAACGGTTGCCTGCTCCCAGTTTACCGCGTCGTGGGTAATCATGCGCACCAGCGCAGGAACAATGTTTGCATCACCAGATTCACGCAGGTCTTCTCCGGTTTTAGTGCCATAAACAGGGATAGCAAGAGACTTGGCCGGAATTTCCAGGTCTTCCAGGTCTTCCAAGATGCGGTCATACGCGGAATACAAGTACTGGCTGTGGAAAGGAGCAGTAATTGGAAGGAACCGGTTCACGAAGCGAACCTTACGTTGTGTGAATGGCACACGATTCTGGTCCAAGCCTGTAGGAGCTTTGACTTTGCGCAGGCGCAGATTAAGACCGTAAAGCGAAAGCGGAGGACCAGTGACAACGAAATTCCGTGCGCTGTTAACGAGAGAGATAGAGATGTGGCGATCCTCTGGAAGATGTTGGTTGGTCATGTCTATGTGCTCCTGAACAGCAGATCTTGGGAGGTCCCGGATAGACAGCATAGGGGTCGGGGTTCCTTCTCCATTTTCGATCGAGTCCTGCAACACCGATGGAGCAATAGATGTGCGAGGGTAGGCCTGTTGGCTACGAAGACCAATCCAGAAGAGCATAGTCAGAGCATCCTTGGCAACTTTCTCAAAGCTCTCCCACGTTGTTGCGGAGGCAATGGCTGCAGCGGTGACCACCCCTTGAGAGTGGCCCGTAGTTCCACTAAACCTTTCCAAGATTTCACTAGGCTCACGGCCCAAGGCTTTGCAAGTTACCACGAAGTGTGCTAGCTGAACTAGACCAATCAACGGGAGACTCACTGGAGCCGACACAAGATAATCTGTGTCGGGCTGTGAGTCCGGATCCTGGAGCCATTGGATGATATCCATGCCTTTAGGATACAATTTGCTCGCCTCCGGCTCCCGAGAGAGAGACAACAGCAACTGCGCTGACGAGGAGATCAACTCATCGACGAAAGATGGATAGGTTGTATAAATCTCTCTCAGCTCATCGAAGTATTCCTCAATGTTGCCTTGTCCACCAAAAACGGTATAAACGTTCGCCTTCTCATCTGAGGCAGCACGGAAGAGCGCAGAATCATATGGCTTGGTGGGTCGTCCAGCAGCCGCCCTGCCAGCGTAGTACGCCTTGACAACCGAAGCCTTTTTCGCGGTTATCCCTGGAAGGGCCGATGCAACCGCATGGACATCATTGCCGCGCATGAAGGCACGCTCAAATTCATTCAAGGCGAGCTTCAAGACCTCCAAATTCGTCCCATGTGCGTCATCCTCGCCTTCTTCTACCTCTGTGGCAATATGGCCAATATAGCGAGCCACAAGCTCCGCTACGGAAGAAGGCTCGTCATCCTGGGCAAGCTCGTCCGTTGGTTCCGGTAACGAGGCTGTGAAGGTGTCTTTCAATTGAGAAGCTTGAAAATGAATGGAGGTTGGCACGAGGAAAGAAAACTCCAGCGAACCATGCGACAGTATGAGAGGTCGCAAGGACTGGGAGGAGCGCGGGGTATTAATGCCCGTCTGAGGGCCTGTAGATGTTCCATACATCTCGTGATTTTGTATCTAGGTATACGTCTTTCGCAGTAAAGGTCAAGCGCCAGACGGAGATGCTGAATGAAATCTGGGAAATTCTATGGCATGTAAGTATGCTGAGCAAACCAGCACTCAAGATATCAAACTGGTTACAGGTGTAATATTTGCAAAACTAAAGAAACATTTGAGCCCTCATTTTTTCAAGGGGGGGGGGGGGGGGGGGGGGGGTTGGTCTTCTTTTGTTGCATTGGTGAAAGGAGACGAGTAATTGCACCCCAGAAACAAGGAAAAGTGAATTTGCTTACCTAGTCTTCAAAGTGGTTCTCAATTAAGCCTGGGTCAAAGTCATCAGCTGGTCCATCACCCAGCTATTAAAAAATCAGAAGGTGAAGAAGAATTAAAAGGGAAAAATGAAAATGAGCCCAGGTGTGGGAATGGATAGCAGACGAAGGAAGGAAGGAAAAGGAAAAGGCAAAGAATTGGAATCTGATTACAACATAAAAATATGGTGTAGAGAATAATAAAAAGTCAAGAAAGGTAAGTGGGAGGAGGAGCGGGAGACCTTGGGAGGGTTCTGGAGAAACTATGTTCACAGAAGAAATGAATAACGGATGGCGATAATACTAATAATGATAATAGGTAGAAGGTTAATAATGCTGGGGGTTAAAAAAAAACATAAAAAAGAAAATTCAAAAAAGAAAGAGAGGTAAGTACAAATGATAGTTAAACCAAAAACGGTGCTCATCACCACACATCAAATCAAATTCAAAGTAGTCGTCGGGCTCCCCCAAAGACAGAGAGAAATACCGATACAGACGCGCGCACACATATTGTGTTGAACCGGCCGGGCGGAGGTAAAAACCCGCAGCTTTGGGGCTGGTTGAATGAGAACCGTCCAGATCAGGTATGGCGGGCAGGGGAACCTCCCCAAAGGTCCAAAACGGTTGGGCTGGATCTAGTGGGACGTGACAATACTGTACCTAATACCATAGAGTTGATCGTCACACCGAGGGATGGGGATTCGTTCCATGGACTTGGCCTTACGGAGCACTATTTACTACTTTGCCAGACCAGCTTAGGATTACGAGCTTTGTGAGGTACTTACCGGCAAGCCGATGAGCAAAACTCACGAGATCAACCCGTCTTTCCCAATAAACATGATAAGAGACATTGACAGTTTTGTACCACTAGTCACCAACAAAGTATTCACACGATGTACATCTTTATAGAGCCAGACTTGATACCCCCTTCACCTCTATATGACTTAATTGATCAACTTGATAGTATCCGGTGCTTGCCGTGTGAACTTTGCCCCTCTATCTATCGATATATTGACCCCGCTCTCTTGAATACTAAGTAAGCATCCTTTATTAGAACAAACGGTTGCCCTCCCTTCTACATGACCCTGATAAAGGTTCGTCGTACTTTAGTAACTTGGAAAGATACTTTGATTACCTGAATATCTCCCCCCACCGACAAAAAAAAAATACAATAAAAGATTACAAGTCTTAACTGTCAAGATTTTGAAGGAAGGGGGAAGGGGTTTATACCCATTTGCTCCTCCTTCAGATAGGTTTGGGTCATTTCTACTCAAGCGGACCAGTACTTGGTATACGAAAAATTATGCACTTATCTTCTCCGTTAGTGCCGTTGCTCTTTTCATTTTTCCAAACTCTCTTGCCCTGTCCTTTTCCACTATAAGCCCATGGGGTGGTCCCCTCTCGAGTGATGGGAGTTTAAGGTATCAACCACTTAGTACTACTATGTACTAGATAGAATCAGTGAGAAAGCCTAGCCTACCCAACTACCTATGTATGTAGTACTTGTAGTCCAGGTATTGGTACCACCTCATCAACGCCCCCGGCCAGTAGTAGCTGCAGGTATCCACCAGCTAAATGAGTACCCAATGACAATCTTGAATGTGTATTTCCAGGTATGAAAATTACCACGAGTCCCATCACCTCAACTGTGGCCCCGTCTTGACAAGGACCTTATCATGGAATTGCTTTATAATTAATCGATTAATTTTTTTTTTGGTTCTTTTTGGGACAACAGACTCCATCCACTGTATTGGGCGCATACAACCTTAGTAGTTGTTACAGGTGACGAATACTGCTGGCTGGCTTGAGTACTAGTAGTCTTCCGCCCCAACAACACTCACCAAAAGCTCACCAGCAATAATTTCGTTCCCATCCATCCACAATCTCACCTTCTCTCACCTCAGTTTCCTTTATTATTCTTTTCCCTTTCTTTGGTTTATTCTGTTTCTACCACATTGGCAAATTCTCCCCACTGCCTGTGGTCCCAACTGGGGTGAGTTTCTCTGATACCGCACGGTGTTTTAATTTTTTTTTTTTTTTACACATTTTATTCTATTTTTCATTGTTTTTCCTTTTCCTTTTTTTTTTCCCCGCTTGATTGCTGTTTTCCAGAGGCCGTTTACATGAGTAGTATGTACCGTGTCTAGCACTATCTCTACTAAGTGCTTTTGTTCTTTTGTTCCTTCTTTCTGACTTAAAGTGGTTATGCCCTTGGCAAGAGAAGGCACTGGAAACCATAACTTTTTAATAAACCTTTAGATCAACTCACGCTGACAATTTCCCTATAATTAGGCTTAAACTTATTATTATCTCTTTAATTACTTTTTTCTCGCCCTATATCTTGGTCTCAAGTCAGTTTCATTTGGACAGCTGCTACAAGTCTAGCCTAACTGTTGACGAATTGACGATTGAGGAACTGGTCAACGTGCAGATTCATATCAGAGCTTGATCTTCCATTATCACCCTCCTTCCCGCTGTTAATATATTATCCCCTCCTCAAGATGCGTCCTGAAATCGAACAGGAGCTCGCCCACACCTTGCTGGTAGAACTACTGGCGTACCAGTTTGCATCTCCAGTGAGATGGATTGAGACGCAAGATGTTATCCTGGCGGAGAAACGAACGGAAAGGATTGTTGAGATAGGTCCCGCAGACACTCTAGGGGGAATGGCGCGACGAACGCTCGCATCAAAGTATGAGGCATATGACGCTGCCACATCCGTCCAACGCCAAATACTCTGCTATAACAAGGATGCAAAGGAGATTTACTATGATGTAGATCCTGTGGAAGAAGAGCCCGAGGCCCCCCCCGCAAGCCACACACCTGCCCCAGCTGCTCCTGTCACAGCGACTGCGGCTCCTGCCGCATCAGCCCCTCCTCCCAGCGCTGGTCCCGCCGCAGCAGTTGAGGATGCTCCAGTAACAGCAGTGGATGTGCTCAGGACACTCGTCGCACAGAAGCTGAAGAAGGGTCTGTCTGATGTGCCTCTAAGCAAAGCCATCAAGGACTTGGTTGGTGGTACGTATTTGGGAATCCGTCCCGAGCTCTATGATATCTTGAGCTGACGTTACCTATTCTCTAGGTAAATCTACCTTGCAAAATGAAATTCTCGGAGATTTGGGCAAGGAATTCGGTTCCACACCAGAGAAGCCAGAGGACACCCCTCTTGATGAGCTGGGTGCTTCCATGCAGGCGACATTCAATGGGCAACTGGGCAAGCAATCCTCCTCTCTCATTGCTCGCTTAGTCTCATCCAAGATGCCCGGAGGTTTCAACATTACAGCCGTTCGAAAGTACCTCGAAACACGATGGGGCCTGGGGTCCGGCAGGCAAGACGGTGTTCTCCTTCTCGCCCTTACAATGGAACCCGCATCTCGTATTGGATCGGAGGCGGACGCTAAGGCATACCTCGATGATGTGACCAACAAATACGCCGCCAGCGCAGGAATCAGCCTCTCTGCTCCAGTGGCTGGTGGCGACAGTGGTGCGGGAGCCGGAGGCATGCTGATGGACCCAGCAGCAATCGATGCTCTGACCAAGGATCAGCGGGCCTTATTCAAGCAGCAACTTGAGATCATCGCGCGGTACCTGAAGATGGACTTGCGCGCAGGCCAAAAAGCTTTCATCACCTCTCAGGAGACCCAGAGGGCTCTGCAGGCCCAGATAGATCTTTGGCAAGCGGAGCACGGTGATTTCTACGCCTCCGGCATTGAGCCCTCCTTTGATCCTCTTAAGGCCCGTGTGTATGACTCGTCCTGGAATTGGGCCCGTCAGGATGCTTTGAGCATGTACTATGATATCATCTTTGGCAGACTGAGGGTCATCGATCGTGAAATCGTGAGCCAGTGTATCCGCATCATGAATCGGTCGAACCCGCTTCTTCTTGATTTCATGCAATATCACATTGACAATTGTCCTACTGATCGCGGCGAGACGTATCAGTTGGCGAAGGAGCTTGGTGAGCAGCTCATTGAGAACTGCAAGGAAGTTCTAGGGGTTGCCCCCGTGTACAAGGATGTCGCGATCCCCACTGGTCCCCAGACAACTGTTGACGCCCGAGGAAATATTGGTTATAAGGAGGTTCCCCGAGCCAGCGCCCGCAAGCTGGAGCATTACGTGAAACAAATGGCGGAAGGCGGTCCCATTTCCGAGTACAGCAACCGGGCGAAGGTGCAAAATGATCTTCGCAGTGTCTACAAACTCATCCGCAGGCAACATCGTCTGTCTAAATCTTCCCAGTTACAGTTCAATGCGCTTTATAAAGAAGTCATTCGTGCCCTTAGCATGAACGAGAACCAAATTATGCCTCAAGAGAACGGCAATGGGAAAAGATCGAGCCGGTCTGGTCAAAAGTACAACGGCAGCCCTCGAGCTGGCAAGGTCGAGACCATTCCCTTTCTACATCTCAAGAAGAAGACCGAGCATGGGTGGGAGTACAATAAGAAGCTCACTGGTACCTATCTTGATGTGATGGAGTCAGCCGCGCGGTCAGGTCTTACATTCCAGGGCAAGAACGTTCTTATGACTGGCGCGGGTGCTGGTTCTATCGGTGCGGAAGTCCTGCAAGGCCTGATTAGCGGTGGTGCCAAGGTGGTTGTTACCACAAGCCGTTATTCGCGTGAAGTTACGGAGTACTACCAAGCAATGTATGCCCGCTACGGTGCCCGTGGCTCACAGCTTGTGGTTGTCCCTTTCAACCAAGGTAGCAAGCAAGATGTAGAAGCCCTTGTTAACTACATATATGATACGAAGAAGGGGCTCGGCTGGGATCTTGACTATGTAGTCCCGTTCGCTGCCATCCCAGAAAATGGTCGGGAGATCGATTCGATTGATTCCAAGTCGGAGCTTGCTCACCGCATCATGTTGACCAACCTTTTGCGGCTCCTAGGCTGTATCAAATCTCAAAAGCAGAGCAATGGCTTCGAAACACGACCGGCCCAGGTAATCCTTCCCCTATCACCAAACCACGGTACATTCGGGAATGACGGCTTGTACTCCGAGTCCAAGCTAGCTTTGGAGACGCTCTTCAACCGTTGGTACTCGGAGAGTTGGAGTAACTACCTTACCATCTGCGGTGCTGTTATTGGCTGGACTCGTGGGACGGGTTTGATGAGTGGAAACAACATGGTCGCGGAAGGAGTTGAGAAACTTGGCGTCCGCACTTTCTCTCAGCAGGAGATGGCCTTCAATTTGCTGGGTCTCATGGCTCCTGAAATTGTCAATTTGTGTCAACTTGACCCTGTTTGGGCCGATTTGAATGGTGGACTACAATTCATTCCTGACCTAAAAAGCCTTATGACGAAGCTCCGTACCGACATCATGGAAACAAGCGACATTCGCCAAGCGGTCATCAAAGAAACTGCCATCGAGAACAAGGTTGTCAATGGAGAAGACAGTGAAGCGCTGTACAAGCGTGTTGTTGCTGAGCCTCGAGCCAATATTAAGTTCGAGTTTCCCAAACTCCCCACCTGGGACGAGGAAATACAACCCCTCAATGAAACTCTCAGGGGTATGGTCAACTTGGACAAGGTTGTTGTTGTTACTGGCTTCGCTGAAGTCGGACCTTGGGGTAACTCGCGAACCCGCTGGGAAATGGAAGCTCATGGAAAATTCTCTCTTGAGGGGTGTGTGGAAATGGCATGGATCATGGGGCTTATCAAACACCACAACGGTCCGCTGAAAGGCAAGTCATACTCGGGCTGGGTTGATGCAAAGACTGGGGAACCAGTAGACGACAAAGATGTCAAGCCGAAGTACGAGAAATATATTCTGGAGCACTCTGGTATCCGCCTCATTGAACCTGAGCTATTCAAGGGGTATGACCCCAAGAAGAAGCAGCTGCTCCAGGAGATTGTCATTGAGGAGGATCTGGATCCATTCGAGGCCTCTAAAGAAACCGCTGAAGAATTTAAGCGAGAGCATGGTGACAAAGTTGAGATCTTTGAAGTTCCTGAGTCGGGAGAGTACACTGTTCGTCTCAAGAAGGGCGCCAACCTCCTGATTCCCAAGGCTCTCCAGTTTGACCGCCTTGTTGCAGGCCAAGTGCCAACTGGCTGGGACGCTAAGCGGTATGGCATTCCCGACGACATCATTGAGCAGGTTGACCCTGTGACCCTGTTTGTTCTTGTCTGTACAGCTGAAGCGATGCTGTCGGCCGGTATCACTGATCCTTACGAGTTCTACAAGTATGTCCATTTATCTGAGGTGGGTAATTGCATCGGCTCTGGAATTGGAGGAACCCATGCTTTGCGAGGAATGTATAAGGATCGGTACCTAGACAAGCCACTTCAGAAGGATATCTTGCAGGAGTCATTCATCAACACTATGAGTGCGTGGGTTAACATGTTATTGCTCTCCTCTACCGGACCTATTAAGACGCCTGTTGGTGCTTGTGCAACGGCTGTGGAGTCAGTTGACATCGGGTACGAGACTATTGTCGAAGGAAAGGCCCGCGTCTGTTTTGTTGGTGGTTTTGATGACTTCCAGGAAGAGGGCTCATATGAGTTCGCCAACATGAAGGCTACTAGTAATGCTGAGGACGAATTTGCCCACGGGCGTACACCGCAGGAGATGTCACGTCCTACCACGACCACTCGTGCCGGCTTCATGGAATCGCAAGGTTGCGGTATGCAGCTCATCATGAGCGCTCAGCTCGCACTGGACATGGGGGTGCCGATCCACGGTATTATTGCTTTGACAACTACGGCTACTGACAAGATCGGTCGCTCGGTTCCTGCACCCGGTCAGGGTGTCCTTACGACTGCGCGGGAGAACCCTGGCAAATTCCCATCGCCCTTGTTGGACATCAAGTACCGCCGCCGGCAGTTAGATTTGCGCAAGAAGCAGATCAAGGAGTGGCAAGAATCTGAGTTATTATATCTTCAGGAGGAGGTTGAGGCCATGAAAGCCCAAGACTCTGAGTCATTCAACGTGTCTGAATACATGCACGAACGAGCCCAACACATTGAGCGTGAGGCCGTCCGCCAGGAGAAGGATGCACAGTTCAGTCTCGGCAACAATTTCTGGAAGCAGGATTCCCGCATTGCTCCTCTGCGTGGCGCTCTTGCCACTTGGGGCCTCACTGTTGATGACATCGACGTCGCTTCCTTCCATGGTACCTCCACTGTTGCAAATGATAAGAATGAATCGGATGTCATTTGCCAGCAGATGAAGCATTTGGGCCGTAAGAAGGGAAACGCAGTCCTGGGTATCTTCCAGAAATACCTGACTGGACACCCCAAGGGTGCCGCCGGAGCTTGGATGTTCAACGGGTGCCTGCAGGTTTTGGATAGTGGCCTAGTTCCTGGCAACAGGAACGCTGATAATGTGGACAAGGTGCTCGAAAAGTTCGACTACATTGTCTACCCCAGCCGCAGTATTCAAACAGATGGTGTGAAGGCATTCTCAGTCACCTCTTTCGGTTTCGGTCAGAAGGGTGCACAAGTTATTGGTATCCACCCCAAGTATCTATACGCTGCTCTTGACCGCGCACAGTTTGAGGCCTACAAGGCCAAGGTTGAGGCCAGACAAAAGAAGGCGTATCGGTTCTTCCACAACGGCCTGATCAACAACAGCATCTTTGTTGCTAAGAACAAGGCGCCATATGAAGATGAGCTTCAAAGCAAAGTCTTCCTCAACCCTGATTATCGGGTTACTGTTGACAAGAAATCTTCCGAGCTTAAGTTTCCTGCAGCTCCCCCAAAGGTCGCCGGTAAGGGAGTTGAAAGCACAAAGCAGGTAGTTGAGTCGCTGGCGAAGGCTCACGCTGTTGAAAACTCGAAGGTGGGAGTTGATGTGGAAAACCTGGAGTCTCTCAATATTGAAAATGAGACGTTCATCGAGCGAAATTTCACTGCTGAAGAGCAGCAATACTGTCGCAAGGCAGCTTCACCCCAAGCATCATTTGCCGGACGGTGGAGTGCGAAGGAGGCTGTTTTCAAATCCCTTGGTGTTAGCAGCAAAGGTGCCGGTGCTCCGTTAAAGGACATCGAAATCACTAGCGATGCAACAGGGGCCCCGGTTGTTAATGTGAGTCTACCCCTGTCTTTATTTTACGGTTAACTCATGCAACTAACATCTTTTACAGCTTCATGGTGCTGCAGCCGAGGCGGCCAAACAGGCCGGTGTGAAACAAGTCAGTGTCAGCATCAGCCACAGTGATTCTCAAGCAGTAGCAGTAGCCGTGTCCACATTCTAATGGTTTGACGATCAAGCTGGGCTAAATTATATGTATTTAAGTATAGATAATTTCTTTTCATTGTTGCTTAATCCTCCCCTGGCATAGGCCACCACATTTCTTGGAATTAGATTATCCCCGGCTGTGAGCTTATCAGGTATAATAACCTCTTTCTGAGGTGCTACTGACCCACATCAATTTTTTCCGAATCAATTATTGCGAACTGTGTCACACCAATCGACCAAGCATATATACGTTTCTCCCCCCTCACTTGTCTTACGCGAATGCTACATCTAAGGCAGATAATTAGAGTAACTCCGACACACATTGCCACGAATTATTCTATTCCATAAATAATTCGCTACTAAACAAACCACACCGTCGAATACGGGACGACATGGATTCTCAGCTCTGCCCGCGCCCAGACGCTCGATTTAATGGACCCCAGTTAGCGCGAGGGTTGATTTGATATCTGACGAGTCGTTTTTTGGTCACTTCTCTGCCTAGAGATTCGTCGAAAACAACATCTAACGTGCTGGTATTAGATTTTATTGTAAATGTTCCATGGGCTTGGTTGGTGCTCTGAGCCTCCTTCTGCATATTGGCAACTCGAGAATCGGACTCGTTTTGGTTCAACACCTGCCAGAAGCCGGAACGATATAGCGCGGCTTCGACTTTCGTCACTACATCAGAGATATCCTTCCCATTTTCGGCGGCAGACACGATCTCTTGCCTCAGCAAACATAAATTTTTGTCGCCTTCGTTCGGCTTCTGAAGGTTTTGCCGGCTTTTCGCCATGATAGCAGCGCCGGCAGTGCCAGGCTTAATGGCATTTTCTTTGATAGGTGATTTCTGCCTGACCCATTCTCTCATGATCTCCCAAATCACATCCCAAGGTGCATCTGTGCGGATAGTATTGGGTTTGGTGTGGCTACGGGTACATTGGTAACCCAGGTGTCGCACAGCTCCACGGAAAGCATCGGAAGAGATGGTAGATGTATGAAGGACTTTTGAGAGAGCACTCAGACTGAAATAGAATGGATACGGCTCTCGAAGAGCCGGGTCCATGCGCGGAATAATAGCTGGATCATCATTTAGTGCAGCATCCTTGGTCTTGGAGATAGTAGGCTCTAAACTGGCACTCCTTATAGAGGTATTGCAAATCAAGTCCTCCTCAAGTGCTGTAGTTAACATGCCTTCGATCCTGTCTACCGTTTGATATATGCTTCTATCCGCCTCAGGAAGCATATCGAGAACTCTTCGGATGAAGTGAGGGTTATGTAGTGGCCCCGCCCACATTGGGCCGCCTATGTGAGTTTTCATCCCACAGTGCGCACAGGTCATGTTTGCCATCGGTCCCTGGGCGAATCCGTAATGATAGAAAGGGTTCCCTTTTTTATCCAGTCGTGGCTTCGTTTGGGTCAAAGGCTGTGTTGACCAAGCTCCACAGCCTGAATCACAGTTGTAAACAACCATTGTATTGCCAGAGGCAAACTTAACTTCTGCTGGTGATCGATGAACGCGGACAAAGACTCGGGCGTAGAAGTCGATTGACAGAGATAGAAGTGGCTCGATAGCCAGGCCGTACTTGGCAGCTGACACCGCGAGTGCGTGAAGAATTAGGCGTAGCCCACCTTCATGGGAATGTGTACCTTTCGTTGGCACGCCGCCATACAATGCGTATGATTTTTCCGGGTACCCGTTGGATGCCCAAACCCCAGCATCGGTGCAGGTCACGCAAAGCAAACCCCCATCCTTGACAGCCTGTAGAGCAGAGTCCATAAACGGTGCAGCCGTCCCATAAGGATCCAGATCAATAGTATCAAACTTCCCAGTGTGCGGTCCACTGGCCTGAGTGGTGGCTGGGTTAAGAGTACTGTACATGTAAGTCCGCGCATCACCGGTGTTAGGTTGAATAAGCTTTCCAAGTCCGTTGTATTCGATGTTCAACTTCATTGATTTGATAGCAGACGGCGAAAGATCATTCGCAACCACGCGAGTAGCAAATGGAATCTCTGACGCATATCGTAGTGCACGCAAACCCGTAGCAGACAGAGCATCTAAAATAGTAAATGATGGCATGGTATCTTCTCCAGCCTGCGATTCTGAGGCCAGATGATCACTGCTTCCTGTCTGGTTGTCAATGTTGTTTCCCTTACCGTTTGGTTCCTCTTCATCGCCATCCTCCCTCTTCCGTTTCTTGCCCTTTAAATTCCCATCCACTGCACCCCTTTTCTGCCTCCTTTCGGCTCTCCGCTTCTTTAAAGCCAGCACATGTTCCCCATAGGCTTTGATCGCAAGTACACTCAGGTCACGATTGAATTGCTGGATAGGATTGTAGAATACAGACTGAGCTTCATCCTCCGCTTTGAGGTTTCTTCTTGTTCCTGTGGAGGCTGCAGCCTGGGAAGGTGGGTTCAGAATGAATGCATTCCCTTCTTTCACCACGTGATATTCTTTGCCGTCATACTGAACGACTTGACTTAAAAAACCAGACGCTGGTTCTGCCGCCATGTTTGATAACCGTGAACAGCAATATCGTATAGAAAATGGGAAGCCGGGGGCAAGCTGGGACGTTCTAAGTCGAGGGAAGATCAGAGCATTGGGCCGTCTAAAGTCGAAGGCCAAGCGAAGTGTCGAGATACGGTAAGGACGCCAGAAGCTCAAGCTCATCGGCTCCGGTGTAGAGAGCCCAATTCGTAAGGCAACAGAAGTGTTTATCTTGGAACGGTTGGTTATAAGTTTGGTCCGCGGAATGAACGAGGGAAGGAAAAAAAAATGACCAGAGATCGGAGATAACGCACGGGCCATGATTAAATCTCCAACACAATCTCACGTGGAGTACCCCGTATATGCCAACAACATACGGAGTACATACATGTCCGTATTGTTTGGGGAAAGGAATTGCCTCCTTGTCTCTTAATGGAGCTATCAAGCAAGTTTTGTTATTTACTACAGTGTTGTACATACATGAGCTTCGACAGAAGAGCTTGCCTCTCCCTTCTCTGCATACATAAAGTCCGAACTAGTCTCCAACCACGCACCCATTTCATAGCAAGGGCCCCAGAATAGGTACTTGTTTATAAATTTTATTCCAACCACTGGCCTCCCAGCCCGAACCCTGGCCTCCACGACCAACTATTCCCAGAGCGCCCGCGAGCCAGATAGCTGTTCCTACCGCGGCAACGCCATTGACTATCCACCGCATTTTTCTCTTTCTTTTGACCTGCTCTTCGCTTTCTGTGTACCCCAAGTAGCATTCAAGTGAGCCTTTCTTACAACCTCGCCCCTTCTGAGCCGTAGTGACCCTCCAACCCATCCAAGTAGCCCAACCTCCAATGATATGCCACATACCAACAGCGGCAAGGACCACATAGTACACATTCCAGAAGACAGGGTTTCGTGCGATTCCATGAGCCACATAACCCAAACCCACTCCCGAACTCCCACCATCGACGATCAAAGGCGTGACACGGTTAACGAGGACATGGGCGCCAAGGAATGGAACAAAGCAGTACCCTAGACGCGCTTGCAGGCTCATCCGTGGCCAGAAATTCAGGGAGTATCTCTGGGCGGCGAGAAGAACGAATATTGCGGAGAACAATGCCGGAAGCGATATGAATTAGGATGGGAACGGTCAGGACCACATGCTCAAGCCCCGGGGACTGATAGATGGGTCTCGTAAGAAGCAGATATGTTTCACTATCTAGAACCGACCGAGTTGCTAGAGGGAAAAGGGAGGTGTTGGCGAAATGTAGCGCAAAGAATAAGGTGGGGGGGTACGTTGAGTATCTCTGAAGTGCGGATACTAGAGTAACCCGACCGTTAGCTCAAATAAAACACAAAATAGTCAACAGGACATACACCATGAATCCCAGTTGTGTCCACGGAGACCTAGGCTAAACGAAGGCAGCCCGACTTCTGATCTACCCCCAAGCTTTGCTGGACGGCCTTGTGATTGAAAGACGTATTGGCCACTTTCGAGATCGGGAAATTCATCCTGCACTGGCGAGGGGTCCAACTCCTGCATAGAAATTGTTGAGCGCGTATCGATGTCCTTGGGTTTTGGCGAGATACTTTCTTTGGAGGTCATGATAATAGATTGAATCCCGTCAGCCTTTTGCAGGTAACAAGGCGGACTGGGGGAGCGAATTGTTTCTTTCTTTCTGTTTTTCTTTTTTCCCTACTTTTTGCCTCTATTTAATCATCGGAATAGAGGTATCATCAATATCGCCATGTATAAAATGGGATATAATATTCTTGCAGTATTTCATCACTTTAATCCGTGCTTCCAACAATGCAGCCATTACGATTGGTTGGGAGGCTACCGGTGGGGAAGCTTAGCCAATAGAGGAAGGTCCTACTACATACTACCTACTCTAGCTGCGGGTCTGGATTCATCTTTGAGCAACCTTCTTAGGCACAACGACATCAAAACACCCCAAGACATAATTCGTTTTGTCGCCCTTTCTCCACCCCTATTTCAGTGAGATTATCGTTCAAACACACATGGTTTCTCAACACAACTAAATCTTTCATTCGTTTCCTTCGCACTGCTGTGCACTATAGCAAAATGGCACCTGTATGTCTATCGTGTTACAACACCGAGACCCTGTTAAGCTATATGGTGGAAGATTCCGTTGTTGATGAGCTGATTTCCAATCAAACCAGCGTGGCTTTACCAATCCCGCCCCCAAAGTATGGCTCAATCCAACTAATGAACCGCGAAAGCTTGGTCCCTCTTGACTAATTCACGAGCTTCGTTATAGACTGAGTCTGCTCGCTCTGCTTTGAGCTCCTTTACCTGTACACTCTGCAACAAATCCTATTCGCGACATCCCGAGTATGAAGCACATATCTCTTCCTACGATCACCAGCATCGCAAACGCCTTCAAGACCTTAAACAACTCTCCCGAGACCCAAATGCTGCGGAGAAAGCTAGGCGAGCGGAAAGGAGGGCTGACGCAGAGGCTGGCCTAAGAGTCATTGATACCAAAGCCGGTGCAGCAGTGGGAACCGGGGGCGGAGGTGGCGGAGGTGGCGGAGGTTTCAAGAAAGGGGGGTTCAAAAGCTCCTTTACAACTGTCAAAGGTCCCGTCGCTCCGACAGCACCAACGAAGAAGAACGTACTTGGGGATGATGATGACGAAGATGAAATTCCAGATATTACTAATATAAGCCAACGTGCTCAGGCTACCCAAGACTCAAGTGATCATCCTGATTATGCAGAAAGTGACACGGATGCTGAATATGCGAGTGAAACAATGGGTAGTGCCTACTATGATCCCCTTAAGCCGACGGGCTGCTTCTCTGGTTGTGTCAGCACCAAACATATACCCATAGGTGCCGCTGCGGTCAAGGGGTAGGTTCGGTCGCCATGAAGATCATCGAAAAATGGTTGGCGTTCTTATTCGGATTAGGGATTGTTTGCCCTTTTCTTTTTGTTGTTCTACTTCTTATTTTTTTTTTTTTTTTAGAACCTTGCAAGGGCCGTAGGATAATCATCTGTAGGTGCCGGGCGTACTACCTAGTATGAATACCTTCGATGATACTCAAAGTATACCCCTTCGTACAATGCTTTCGGATACTCCTCTTAGGAATCCGATAGAATTCCAGAGATGCCACAATACCACCATCAGAGACACGAAACGTATCTTGAGAAAATAATATGGACATATTACATGGTAGCCCTTGAAAATGCAAATAAGGTTGTTCTTAAGTATAGTCGTACAGATTTCCAACGCGAGAATTTAGCGGTAAGCCCCGCGAAAACAAAAAAAAAAAAAAAAATGTATGCAACGATAAAAGGGTACTAGACACAGGGTGATTACTCAGGTTTCTTTATCTCCTCCACTTCTCATCTCAAACCAATTTACAAGCGTAGAAGCTTAGTGGCCTGGCCAAGGATAGTGTCTACCTGAGGGAAGCTCATCTGCTCAAGACCGACGGCGTAAGGAGTAGGCACCTCAGCGCCGGTGACACGAACGGCGGGGGCAGTCAGGTAGTCAAAGCCATACTCCATAGCTAAAGCCAGGATTTCTGAGGAGACGCCGAACATGGGGAATCCAGATTCGACGCACATGATGCGGCCGGTCTTCTTGAGCGACTGAACAATTGTCTCGACATCAAGGGGCTTAACGGAGCGGAGGTTGATCACCTCGGCTTCAACACCATATTTCTGCTTTAGTTCAGCGGCAGCGTTCAGAGACAGTCCCACGCAGCGAGAAAGAGAAACAATAGTCAAATCCTTTCCGGGACGTTCAATCTTAGCCTTGCCAATAGGCAAGACAAAGTCGTCCTTCTGAGCGGCCTCGCTCATGGGGAAGGCTTGACCATACAAGAGTCTATGCATTGTTAGTTTAGAATATCCCAAGTCATCATACTTGCTTTAGTCACACATACTCGTTCTCCAGAACAACGACAGGGTTGGGGTCGCGAATAGCAGCCTTCAACAAACCCTTGGCATCCTCAGAGCTCCACGGCGAAACAACCTTCAGTCCGGGAATGCTACCGTACCAAGCCGAGTAGTCCTGTGAGTGCTGAGCGGCAACACCAGCGGCGAATCCATTGGGGCCACGGAAAGTGACGTTGCAGGGCTGAATACCACCAGACATATAGTGGGTCTTAGCGGCAGAGTTGATGATTTGATCAATAGCCTGCATGGCGAAGTTGAAGGTCATAAACTCGCACTAAATTTTGAAGCTGCTTGTCAGTTGACAGGATGCCTCCAGCGGTCGACAGTTAAGTATCTGGTCGATATGAACTTACAATGGGATGCAGGCCAGCAAGAGCAGCGCCAACCGCTAGACCGCAAAAGCCTGCTTCTGTGATAGGCGTATCAATGACTCTCTTGGGGCCGAAACGGTCCAAAAGACCTCTTGTCACTTTGTAACTATGAGGGTCAAATGTCAGTGCTGGACCCAAGACTCGACAGAGTTTCTTTCAAGGGATAGCCATACGCTCCGTTATACTGTGCGACCTCCTCTCCCAGGATGAACGTTTTCGGGTTCGTCTCCAATTCCTCCGCGAGAGCTTCGTTCAAGGCATCACGAACAGTGACTTCCTTAACACCGCCTTCCGTAGCATAGCCCCGGAAGCGCAGGATGGAGGGAGCGCATGCCGATTGGGTGAAGGCCGGACGGCGAGGAGCAGAGAGACGCGACGAAAGCAGACGAGCTGCAGGGCGGAAAAGTCGGGGAGCAGCCATGGCCGGGCTTAGGGACATATATATCAGCAGAAGAAAAGAGAGGGTGTTCACAAGGACTCCGCAGCGAACGGATTAACAAGTGACGTGAGAAAGGAAAGAGAGAAGATAGATACCGGAGCGAAGGCTTCGCAATTCCGTTGTTTCGGGACTTGGTCGTCAATCTAATGGGGATTTTAGTTTTTGGTGAGCATTTCGAGAGACTGTTGGGTTGGGGATGACTAATCACAGGGCGGTCCTCACCGGCGGCTCATTCCGTAGGAGTGATAACAGATGCGATAACGCTGGACTCCGTACTCCGTTCCTCTCCTCGTGTACTACGGATATTCCTCGACTTCTTCCGACCGTTCGCCCGTTCATTCAGTATTATTGTTATGATAGTAAGAAGGATGATCTACGATCGATTCTATTCCCATGTTCTCTCCTTTTCTGCACTCGTCGCTCCCATCCTCGCTCGTCAACCGTCCGCTCCGGAAGCCATCGCGGCCCCTTTGCGTGACCTGAAATGGGGACAACTCAATTTTCTCCATACTACGGATACTCATGGCTGGCTAGCCGGCCATCTTCAGGAGTATGCCCATTGAGCTGGACATGAATTCCACTGCGGATGCCAACCGATACTAATTGGACCCACTATAGGCCCTCCTACTCCGCAGACTGGGGTGACTATGTCTCCTTCGCCGCCCGGATGCGAGAGAAAGCGGAGGCACAAGGGCAGGATTTATTAGTTATAGATACGGGTGACAGGGTAGAAGGCAATGGCCTCTATGACTCGTCGGAGCCGAAAGGCGTCTATATCTCGGAAATTCTGCGGCAACAGCACATCGACCTATTGTCGGCCGGGAATCATGAACTATACAAACAAAACACCTCGGAGGCTGAACTCTTCACTACAGTCCCTAATTTTCACGGAAACTACCTAGCATCTAACATTGATATAATACATCCTTTGACCAAAGAGACTGTGCCATTGGCTCCTCGGTTCAAGAAATTCACAACCAAGAAGCAAGGTATCCGTATCATTGCTTTTGGCTTTCTTTTCGATTTCACAAAGAACTACAATAACACTATCGTTCAGCCGGTGGAAGAGACTATCAAAGAGGATTGGTTTCAGGAAGCTATCAGGGACAATGAAGTTGACCTCTTCTTAGTGATGGGGCACGTTCCTGTTCATTCTAAAGAATACGATGCTGTCTTCAAGGAGATCCGGACGATCCGTTGGGACATACCTATTCAGTTCTTTGGTGGTCATTATCATATCCGTGATTTTGCCAGATACGACTCCACAGCGTTTGGGTTAGCAAGCGGTCGGTTCATGGAAACAATTGGCTTCATGTCAATCGATGGCCTAACCAGTAGCAAACACCTCGTAAAGCCTGCGTCCACAACCCCAAGCTTTCATCGAAGATATATAGATAATAACCTTTATTCCTTTTACCACCACACTGGCCTTGACGAGGAAACCTTTTCTACGGAGAAGGGTCGGAATGTGTCTCGGCTTATCCAGCAGTCTAGGAGCACTCTTCAGCTCGATAAGATACATGGCTGTGCCCCTCGGGATCTTTGGATGTCGCGTGTCAAGTATCCGAGTGAGGATAGCATTTATACTTGGCTCGAGCAGGAGGTGCTGCCCAACTCGCTACAGGACAAATCTCGCGCTGGCAAGCCGGCTCTTGCCATAGTCAACACCGGCGCCATTCGCTTTGACATATTCAAAGGTCCTTTTACTCAAGACTCAATATTCATGGTATCTCCTTTTACCAGCGGTTTTCGTTACGTTAAGGACATCCCTTACGGGAAGGCCACTTTAATAACTGAGATCCTAAACAAACAGCCTCAGATTTTGGCCGATGCTGACAACCGATCCGCTATCACTGGGGGACTTGCGCCCCCAGAACAGTCGGTTTATTCTTCTGATTTAATTTTTGACAATAGCCTCACCCTGGGCTCTACGAATTATCTCAGAGATCAAACGCCGTTGCTGAGGAACGATCACTCCAAACCCAGCATTACCCCTGGCTATATTACCACAGACGATGAGGGCTCGGATGGCGATGACACAATTCATTCATCCATCTCGTTCTATCGTGTCCCCAATTGTATCCAGGCTCTAATCTCTCCGAAAGTGTCGGCCGCGCTGGAAACAGTGGATCTCGTATATATTGATTTCATAGAAACACATGTGGCTCTAGCAGCCAGATTTGCGGGGCTAGATATAGACTTCGCCCAGGACAGTAATGTGTACATGCCGGCTACGAGATTAACAGATCTGATCTTGGATTGGGTCAAGGACAATTGGAGTTGTAAGGAAGTGTGAAGTATTGCGGGAAACGACCCTTTTCTACTATCGTTACTTTATTGTATCTTAGCTCAATCGTTCTGCGCAATTGTGGGCAGACACAAGCATTGTTTGGCACATGACTATCGTAAATTTTCAGTCTCCGCCTTCGTACCTGAGGAGGCCCTTTCCACTGCGGTAGCCACTCAAGGTTTCCTGCACGCCAGAGGTGAGCGCCGCACCGTCTGTGTCCCATGCCCATTTTATTTCCTCCACGGGGATGTCTTTGAATTTGCCCGCTCGAGTCAGCTGTAGCACATCGTTGATAGTGTTCTCTTTGAGTTGGGGATGCTTATCCCCCCATTTGCTCACCCAAAATCCATCGAAGACGAGATTCTTAAAGATCAATAGTCCGGAAGGTAAGGAAACCGGCTGCTTTGACATCGCACCATAGGTGACCAGGTGGGAACCTGGAGCGAGGGTCTTCGCCAATGCGGTGGCGTTCTTACCACCCACACAGTTCAGAGCAAGTCGGATCGGCTCCCTCCCGTTGCGAGTGAGGCCGCTCACCACGTTCTTGAAATCTCCTGAAAGAAGCTCCGCTTCTGTGACTACTGCAGTGGCACCTAATTCATGAAGCTCAGCCTTCAGGACTTCTGTCTCCTGCGGCGTCTTCCTCTCCCGAATGACATTGATCGTCTTAATACCCCATTCTCGCGCGAGTTGAATGGCAGCGCGACCAACACCACTGTTTGCCCCATTTTGAATCAGCCATTCCTCCCCACTCCGCATCCAGTCCCATTCACAGAAGTCCTTGATCATGCGGTAAGCTGTGACTGGATTGACGCTGACTGTGCTAATCTGGAGCGGTGATAGACCATCTTTGTTCTCAATTTTAATCAGCTGTGACTCATCCATCTGAGCGTGTGTGCGCCAGGTGCCCTGTCCTGTCTGCTTCATGACAACCCAATCACCCTTGCTGAGGTTCTTGACATTGGATCCTGTCGCAATTACCTCAAATGCGCCCTCATTTCCACCCACTGCGCATGGGTCCTGGGTACCAAGGGTTGTCTGGAATGGCGGTTTGCTCGGATACACTCCCTGGATCTGGTTCACGTCGGCGGGGTTCAGAGGCGCTGCAAGGAGGCGAAGAGTAACTTGGGATCCGTGCGGGGGGGAGATAGAATGCTTGTGGAGGCTACAGATGAGCTGGTTAGGCAAAATTCATTGTTCTCACGTCTCAAGTAGTTGATTTATGTGAGCTCCCAGTATCACTTACCGTAGAACATCTTTGGGTTCACCATATCGTGAGTATACGAGTGCTTTTGATTGTGTATAACCATAGACTGAAATGTGTCTTTTCCCAGTCCATGAGCGAGACGGTGTTCCTATACACTGGCGGGCAACAGTAGGAACAGAAGCGGCTCCATAAGCTTTCCAGAAAAGGGACCCATGGCTGCGAGAGAGGGACCGCACTACACTATGCGAGAACATAGTATCAGTTGTTATGGTCCGCCGGTTACTGAGAGATTGAGAAGGTAAGGGTGTGAGGGAAAAGAGTGCGGTGCAGCTTGAAGAAAATGAATGAGATGCCGGGTACGTTAAATGACGTCGTTCCTTTGACTCGGGCCGACGGACGCTAAACGTGAACCGGCGTTGGACATTTTCCTCTGTTTACTTCTTCTAAACAGTCGAACTTCGGCTTCCTTCTCCTACATAAATTCACTCTAAATGTCCCTTCTGCGGGAGGCTGAGAAATGCATTGCTAATCAGAAGTCTCATGTCGCCCTCAATGCCTTCATAACTGCACTACAGCCTTCGGGGCAGTGGCGGGAACAGGTGAAAGATGCAGACCTCAGAACGGAGCAAGGTGAGTTGTTGAATCGCTATTAGACATTATCGATACTGACTTTGCTTTGCCTTCTTCCTTCAGGGATACCCAGATCCAAGGTAGACGGCCGGTTGATTGCTATCAAAGATAACATATGCACATACGACCTTCCGACAACATGCGCTTCCCAAACCCTCGAGAAGTTCGTAAGTCCATTTAACTCCACCGTCGTGGAGCAATTACAAGATGCAGGCGCTGTAGTTGCCGGAAAGACAAATCTTGATGAATTTGGCATGGGTTCTCATTCAGTCTATTCGCGATTTGGGCCGGTGAGGAGTTTCTGGCAGGGTCGCGATGCCGAACCCCTCTCAGCCGGTGGCAGTTCAGGAGGGAGTGCAGTTGCAGTCGCCACAGGCCAATGTTATGCGTACGTTCTCTTCTCGGCATCTCCGCCAAATAGGTTCACTGAATAACACAACTGGCAGCGCGTTGGGTACAGACACTGGAGGGTCTGTTCGCCTTCCGGCTGCATACACTGGGACAATTGGTTTCAAACCATCTTATGGATTGATCTCGCGATGGGGTGTAGTCGCATATGCCAACTCACTGGACACGGTTGGGATTCTAGGAAGAAGTACAGCCAGCGTTCGCGATGTCTTCAGTACGTTTTCCTACCTTCCCCATGTTATGTCTTACTCTACGCGCGGGTTTCTAATGCGTCTTCAGATGTTGTGAACCAGCACGATCCGCGCGATCCTACTAGTCTCTCGCCATTATCTCGCTCACGAATACTTTCATATCTCCAGTCACCGTCTTGCGCATCTCGACTAACCTCCGCCCCCCTCAGAATTGGTGTTCCCACAGAATATAACATATCCGAACTTCACCCTGCTGTCCGACGCGCTTGGTCCCGTACTCTAGCTTATTTGCAACGGCAAGGTCACAGCATTCATGCGATATCCCTACCGACGACGAAACTAGCATTGTCAGCATACTATGTGCTGGCTCCTGCCGAAGCTTCTTCAAACTTGGCCAAGTACGATGGCGTCAGGTACGGAACTCGTTGCGGAGTTTTAGACTATGATGGACAGTTGCAAGGCAACCTATTTACCAGTACAAGGGGACACGGATTCGGCTCTGAAGTCAAGAGGCGTATTGTCCTTGGGGCATTCAGCTTAAGTGCTCATGCTAAGGACAATTATTTTATTCAAGCTCAACGTGTTCGACGCCTCGTCCAACGTGATTTCGATTGCATTTTTCAAATGAAGCAACCGTTGGCATCGCCCGGGACAAGCCTAGAAAGAGGGCCGGAGCAGACTGGCGTAGACATTCTCATATGCCCAACTGCCCCATCTCCCCCGCCGCGCATATCCGACCTGATAGATTCGGATACTGGAGCCTCGCCCTTGGACGCATACATGAACGATGTGTTTACTGTCCCTCCTAGTCTGGCTGGTCTCCCAGCAATATCTGTTCCGATCACAGTGAGTGGCGAGAAACAAGACTCCAGCGAAGCGTGTTTGGCTGGTATTCAAATTGTCGGTCAATACGGAGATGACCAACTCGTGTTGAAGGTGGGGGAGTTACTCGAGGACCAAAATATATAGGTCTCATTGCTATGCGTATATAATCTGAGCTAATAACACGGTATACATCCATTGTTCATTCAGTTGTGCTAGAAACCACGCTTTGACTTGTGTCTTGGGTATCCGTGGGGCTATATGAGACGTAGCTGGAACATGGAAGCTTCATTTAAGATCTGGTGTTTTGTTTGCAGTGACTTATCGAACCAGCGCATTCCGAATAATGTACATTGGGTCCACATTTCCGAGACGCAAAAGGGACCATTCCCTATTGAAAGAGGTGGCGGAAAGAAGAAGTGCCCTGCCGAATGCACAAAATATGCCAATCGCCCTGATACGGCCTAATGAAGCAAGTTGGGTGAACTGTTGAATTCAAGACATCTCGATATCAGGGCCCACGGTGATATTTTCAGGCCCAGCAGCGGGTTCCTCTGTATTCGGTGTACCTACTACACCAACACTGGCCGCATCTTCGAAGGTAGAATGTCCGGGGCCTAAATCAGGGGAGCCTAGATTGCCGACACTATTTTCCACAGTGGAAGGGCCCGTTCCAGGGCCTGCAGAAACGGCAGATTCATACGCAGCCCTCACACCTCCCTTAAGGACCTCCGAGCCTCCGACCGCACCAGTGCCGGTGCCATCCATCTGGGCATTGCCGACGACATCACCGTCCACCCCGCCCCAAACGAACATCGCCTCGACCTCATCAACGATGTCAGCAACAACATCTTCGACTATCTGCTCGTTGAAGCGCTCTCCAATCCCCCGAATCAACTCCCCGTTCTCTGCTTGAGGGGGTCCAATCCACCAGGGACCCTCGAAGCGGCATTCAACCGCACCACCGCCGTAACAACTGACAGCCGGGTAATATCCGATCATCCCGTCGTCCGCGTTCTCACGCTCGCCAAGACCTAAGTTATTGGTCCCATTCGCAAGTCGGCTGGCCGGTGGAAGGAAAGCATACAACTCTTTGAATGGAGTACCCATTCTTACGCCATTTTTAAATATTGTGATACTCGAACCTGGCAGTGTACGCAAAGATGCATCCTCGGTGTTCATCGGTGACGGTGGTCCGAATGTAGGAGTTTCTTTAAGATTGAAGGCGTAATCACGCAACTGTTTTGTGGGGAAAACATTGGATTGTTGCCAACAGAAGTCAGATTTGTAGTGGAAAGGGATCCGATCCCGGATAACGTTCGCAGCCATGGGGAGCTCTATGCCAGATGTCGAAGCGTGGCCATCGGTGGCAGGGTCGTAAGTTCCTTCGACAATTCTCTTGTGGAGCGAAAGTGGAGGGAGAGTGATGAGCATGCCGATGACATCCCCTTCGCGGATCGACTCGCCTTTGGGGAAAAAGTACTCGCAGCGCATCCGGTTGACCACCTCGCCATTCACATCGCGGATTCCATAACCATAGCAGTCTACTCCGACGTTAACATCCAAATCCGCCTCCCTTCGCGCAAAACCAAGACGGATATGGCCTCTTGATGGCAAGCATGAGTTTCCGTTGGCAGGCACTGTCTGCGGGTCACTCAATACACCGCTAATGATGCGCGCCTCGTAGTAAAAGGTTCCTTCGCGCGCACATACATTAGCGCGCGCGGTGTGCCATGGTCCGTTGGTAGTAACGGCAAGTGCGTCTTCGTTAAAGAGTATCGCTGCCGGCGAATCCTCAAAGCTGAAGCGAGCATTATAAGGACGAACATCGGTCTGGCGGTATTTTATATGTGGGAAGCCAGTATCGGCTATGGCGTAGCTATAGCGGAACCCATTTTTATTTGTAAGCTTGTCAACGACTTCGTAGAAGCTCCAACTCTGGCCAATTACCTCTGATGTTTTCCGACTCACTAAATTTAACTGGCGAGGCTGTGGGGGTAGTAAATCGGACGGTCTCGGTTCAGCAAGCAGCAAAGGTCTGAGAATATTTAGGTCCGAACTAGGAAGAGCGGTATTTTGAACAGCAGTTGCTCTCTTTTTGGCGGGCACAATTTCCTGATCCAATCCCTTAGCCTCGCGCTTTTTACGGCTGTCGCGTTTGTTGCGTTTGGACCTTGGACCATCAGCTTGCGCTGACGCATTACTAGCAGGTGCAGGTGATGATCTTGTATTCGTATCTGATAGAGGTCCATTGAAAAACGGTGTTCCACTAGGAGGCAGGATCGGCGAATTTATATTCGACGAGGGTGCGGAAGACCCAGCCGGCTGTATAGATGCCATAGCTGATTTTTTTTTGTGGATGAGCTGCCCAAACAGCCAAAGCAATTATGAAAAGATGTTTCAATGGTCCTGGCTCCTACCGAGCAAGATCTTTGGCTTGTTACTTTCTTATTGTGATGTTACAAGCGCCAAGGGCGAGTAGACAGACTCCAAGCGCTCGCAATAGAGGAAGTCGGCTTGGCAAAGATCCACGAAGTAGACGATTCCCCTTCGTTAACTGGAGACAAACATCGATAATAGAAACGCCGGCATTGACGAACAGGATCCTGTGAGGTTTGAACAAGTTGGAGAGTCTGCGATAATGTAATAGTTGGGTCAGAGCTAAGCACAGTACATTTGAGAAGGATATTGTACAGGCAGGATTGAAAGTCTATAAATCCACAGATAATAGTAATGATGAATTGACAAAGTCCAAGCTTATGCCGACTCACCAATCTGCTTTCTCCAACCACAAGGGTCAGTCAATGGGTATTATTATGCCTTCCGACCAAGTTTTACTAAGGAAAGTTTTTATGTGATAAGAGGCCAAAAGAACTTGTGAGTAAGTAGAAGATCAACAAAGATTCATTATTAGCGAAGCTGGTTATGATGTGACGGAACAATCAATGGTCCTCCCTATGAATCCAAACGTGAATGGAAGAAACAGTCGGGTCTCGGTGGTCGAGGGCGGTCAGCAAAGATATCGTGGGCAGAAACACAATGTTGGTGGATTTACTTAGATAGAGGGGCACTGGGCGGTGAAAATATCTGACCATTAGTCGTGCTGAAAACCAAAGCGGTGAGCTTAGCACGCCCACTTTGAATCCGAGTCAGAAGAAAAAAAACTGCTTTGCAAAAAAGTCAAGATCACATGATCCAGAAATTTACACACAATTTCAATCCCATGTCGAAGCAGAATTATACGATCCTTTAGGCGGCCAGGCTTTTATCATTGTTTGTTATGGTATAGCATTCTTCAGCTACAAATCCTACCTTCACCGTTATCTTTGGAAGTCATTCACGATGCCCAAAGCCACATCATCTCGCTCGGCCGCTGTTGGCCGTAGACACAATCCTTTAGCTGAAGATATTGTGACTACAGGCCATTTACGGACCCATTCCAGCAAAAGTAGCAAACGCAAGTCGCGATCCGACGAAGATCAAGATGATGGTGAACGTTTCATCGATGCAAAAATGTCTCGCAAAATCTTGCAGATTGGGCAGGAACTAGCGGACGAAGATGCTGCTGAGCAAAGGGCTTCATTGGGAACTACAGCAATGAAAGATAATACGGCTTTTGATTTTGAATCTCGATTTGAGGACGATGAGGCTCTTTCCGATGACGAAAAGTTTATGGATGACCCATGGGGCGATGAGGAAGAAATTGAGCATGTGGTCTGTTTCTATGTTAAGACCCAACAGCCCGTTCTATGATTAACGTCTCATGTAGGAGGTCGATCCAAATGACCTTGACATGTTCCATAAATTTGTTCCCGGTGGCGACGAAGATCCTATATTCAATCCTAGTGAACAGGGCGCTGGTGGTCAGAGCACAAATCTAGCCGATCTCATCCTTGAGAAGATTGCCGAACATGAAGCAAAGCAAAACGGAGATAACGGTCCCTTCATCCAGGGCGGAGGGCTGCCAGAAGATGCAGTTCAGATACCAGCTAAGGCAGTCGAAGTATATGAGAAGTAAGCATGAATATCACGGCCCCCATGTAAGTCTAAATATTGATAGGAGCCCAGAGTCGGTATGATCCTCTCCCGCTACAAATCCGGGCCACTTCCCAAGCCTTTCAAAATTCTTCCTTCTGTTCCCAATTGGCCGACTCTCCTTTCCATCACTCGACCGGAGTCATGGACCGCAAACGCTGTTTATGCCGGAACCAGGATCTTCATCTCATCGAAACCCATAGTTGCCCAGGAGTTTATCTCAACAGTACTCCTAGATCGGGTTCGAGAAGAAATCCACGAGACTAAGAAGCTCAATGTGCATACGTACAACTCATTGAGGAAGGCACTATACAAGCCCGCCTGCTTCTTTAAAGGGTTACTGTTTCCCCTTGTCTCTAGCGGAACTTGCACGTTACGCGAAGCGCATATTGTCTCCTCGGTCATTGCCCGTGTATCCATCCCGGTGTTGCATTCCGCAGCCGCTTTGTTGCGCATGTGCGATCTTGCTGCGGAGCAGTCTCTGAGGTCACTGGAAAGTACCGGCGCCGTGAATATGTTCATTAGGGTGTTCTTGGAGAAGAAGTACGCGCTTCCTTACAAAGTCATTGATGCGCTAGTTTTCCACTTCCTACGGTTTCGGGCGAGCGACAACGATGAGGACTCAATGATGATGAATGGACGTTCACGAGACACCAACAAAGCGTATAAGCTTCCCGTTCTTTGGCACCAGTCACTCTTGGTCTTCGCACAGCGTTACCGCAATGACATCACCGAAGATCAACGCGAGGCGCTTCTGGACTTACTCTTGGTGCGCGGGCACAAAGATATTGGCCCTGAAGTCAGACGGGAACTGTTGGCTGGCCGAGGTCGAGGTGTTGTCGTGCCTGATCCCGAGAAGCAAGGCGCCCTCGACGCTGGAGATGATACGATGGACGTTACCATGTAGATGTGTATACATTGATGAATCTTTATTTACATACTTCCTTCACCCCTTTCTCGTCTGACTCCATCCTATGGTTTTGATCTTGAGTCGCGATCTGGATCGGCGTTATCGTGGCATGATGTCTTTTCTTCATTTTTCTACATTTTCATCAAATTTTTTCTTGGTTTTTGTATATATTCCCATGGTATCAAATGAATTATTGGTTTAGTGCCTATGATATTGGGGACAAAAGTAAACTATAGAACAGATAACCTAGAATAGAGGCAAATGGACACTGAACGGTTGTAACTGATAGGGCATAGATCACCTTTTAAAACCTTCTTAACCAGCGAGGGGATAGGGGCTTCTTACCTCACTTGTCTCTTCAGAGTTCATACTCCCGACCTGAAAACAAAGGCGTGACGGATTCAATATAACTATGTAAAGGTGAGACTAATACAGAAAAGGACAAAGTAACAGATACATGTCTTTCACCTGGCATACCACACCATAGATTTGGTATGCCTTCCGTGGCACTAGATGGGTCTTCTCTACTCAGCTATGCGCGTACCTAGACCTACTACGAATCATATTGCACGGCTCAATTGAAGGGTAACAACAAGGACTGATTAAGTGCGTGGCTGAGAAAAAGAGAGCAAAGAAAAGGCGAGGGGATACCGGTACATTCCATCTTCATTGTTACAGGGTGAATAAACCTCACGACTTCAATGAAAACTACTAGTAAAGGAGTGTGTCCACATTCTAAACAACAGAGTAAATATGTAGGTAAACTCCACAAGGAAAGAGGATAGCACTTTCCTTGTTTGGGGCCCGACAGGCGGAGTAGGTACTACTCTCGAGCGTCAAACAGATACATCGGAAGAATTTCTTTCCTTTTCTTAGAAAACAGTAAGTAGTACTCCTCCGTTGTACAGATGAACTTGATGAGAATCCAATAGATACGGGGGCAGATCACTCGTATTCCAACTTTAGAAGTTCAGGCGCTCCAGGGAGTTCAGGCAGTGGCATCAACTGAAGTCTCACCCTCTGCCCCCACATAGGCGAAAGGCCCTATTGGGTATTCTGTATCAGACACGGAGGCCGAGACCACCAAAAGGGGCGGGAAAAAAAAGGGGCTCCACCCCTGTGAGAGGTTGTAACAATATAACTTGTCGCAAGTAGAGAGGATGATAGCTGTGGGCTGGACGATGACTGGTCGTTCCAATACCTTAATAATACAGATTACATATTTGGTACCGGTTCGACGGAATGTTTCAAGGGAATCCGCCTCGTGCCCGGTATTAACCATGTAATGGTACCGTCATCTAGGCTGACGACCATTGACTCCGCCCCCTTGCTGCTGGAGCGCCGCGGTTGAGACCACGTTGGCCTTTTAAAGAGTCAACCATTCCCCCAGCCCACCTCGAGTGAAGACACTCTGGCCTTCACAGAACTTTTACCCTCTTTTGGTTTTGGACACTTGTCCTTTTCAACAATCCGACCTGCTGTTGCTGGTACTGCCTCTACCCTAATTGAATCGGAGCCTAGCCTCCGCTCATTCAACCGTTATGACACCGTGGCCTCTGACCTTGTGATCTGGGCTTGTGGATGTGACCTTATTCGATCTTTCCGAACAAGACGTGCTCTCTGGTTTTTCCCTCTTCGTTTCTGGTAAAGCCAATACATTACGCGTTATCTAGAGCTACGACCACCATAAAATCGTCATGTCTTGTGATATGGAGAACACGATATCTTCGGTGGATTCATTGCCCACCACACCCGCATCGGAGGTACCGGTGCTGACGGTCTCCCCGGCCGACACATCGTTGAATAGCGCAGATGTGAAGACACAGGAAGTCAAGCCGGAAGAGAAGAAGCCTGCGAAGAAGCGGAAGTCCTGGGGCCAAGAACTACCAGTTCCCAAGACCAACTTGCCTCCGAGGTATGTCATCTTAATTTAACAGATACCCTGGGCTGATGGCTGACATGGCAAAGGAAACGTGCCAAAACAGAGGATGAGAAGGAGCAGCGTCGTATTGAGCGCGTCCTTCGTAATCGAGCGGCAGCTCAGACGTCCCGAGAGCGCAAAAGACTAGAAATGGAGAAGCTAGAGAATGAGAAGATTCAGATGGAACAACAGAATCAATTCCTCCTCCAGCGGTTGTCTCAGATGGAAGCAGAGAACAATCGCTTAAGCCAACAGCTTGCTCAACTAGCTGCTGAGGTCCGCGGTTCTCGTGCGAACACTCCAATGCCTGGTTCTCCAGCGACAGCATCTCCTACCCTTACACCTACCTTGTTCAAACAAGAACGTGACGAACTTCCTCTCGAACGCATCCCTTTCCCCACTCCCTCTCTCAGCGATTACTCCCCTACCTTGAAGCCTTCCACTCTGGCTGAGTCCTCCGACGTGGCACAACATCCTGCAGCGGTGTTGTGTGACCTGCAGTGTCCGTCACTGGACTCGAAGGAGATGGAAGCGCCCTCCCACTTTTCGACCTCGGCTCAGACCTTAAACATCACCCTGCAGATGACGTTGCAGCTCCTCTTTCTGACGATGACTTCAACCGCTTATTCCACGGTGATTCGTCCGTTGAACCAGATTCTTCTGTCTTTGAAGACGGGCTTACCTTTGATGTTCTCGAAGGGGGAGATCTATCAGCATTTCCATTTGATTCTTTGGTTAATTTCGACTCCGAGCCTGTCACCCTCGAAGGCATCGAGATGGCCCACGGGCTTCCGGATGAGACTACTTGCAAGACTTCTAGCGTGCAACCCAGCTTTGGCGCGTCCACTACGCGATGCGACGGGCAGGGCATTGCAGCTGGCTGTTAGCGATGATTTCTCTCGAGGAAGCATGTCGGTCACCGATACCCAGAGGAGTCGGTGGAGCTGGGAGTCGCTGCTAACCTTATTATGGGCGATAGACCGACTTGAAAACCAGGGACGACGCAGACGAATTTTACATGGTTTGAGAACATCGCAGGTTGATCGACGCAATAATCTAGGGAAGCGTCAGAGGAGTATCCGGAGTTCATGGAGTTCAAATAATACCGAGACGTTGACGTCTCCGCTTACGGGCAAGGATTGCTGAGGCGCTTTTTATCTGTACAATAATCTTGAATGATCTTGAATAAAGAGACCGCTAGTGACTGAGCGGGTTCAGTCTAAAGTTTTCTTTGCTCTGTATATCTATATGTACGCTTTCGTAGCCGCAATGTAGCCATTTTGATTAGGCATGATTCTCTTGTAGGCGACGAGAAGTGCTGTCCTTTGATCCTTGGAGATTGAAGAACAAGGCATAACGTAGGAAACTCATGTTGGCTTGTAGCTATTAATGCGGGCATCCGGATGACGTTGCCACGCAAAAGGCCCCTCTATTCCTGACCCCGACAAGTGAAATAGAATCCATGTTGCCTCCCGCCTTCCCTTAATGTTTCCTCTTGGCCTTTCTTACATCTCTCTTTTATCGTCTTGACTTGTTCTTCTTCTTCCCCCCCCCCCCCCCCCCCCTTCCGCCGCAAGCAATTATTACCGGCTTGCTATAGTATATATTGCCTTTAAAGCCTAGAGACCGACATTATGGTTCGGAAGGATCCAATCTTCGAAGCACGTACTAATGTCAAGGTAAGTAAATTCGCGTCTTCTTTTCCCCCTCTCCCTTCCTTCTAGTCCCTCACCGTTCTCGTTCCCTGCCCATTGGCTATAGTTCTCGTTGCCTTTCCCTTGTTTTTTATAGTTGACTAATCTGGCTTCCCTGGTTCACAGTTGCACTCCAACCGGCTCAAGAAAGAGGCCGCTCGCGCCGAATCGACTTTCAAGTCGGAGAAGGCAAAAGCAGACAAGGCCATGAAAAATCGCGAGTTCCAAATCGCCCGCATCCACGCCGCCTCTGCAGTACGCGAGAAACGAAGACAGGTAACCCTAAAGGAGGAAGCAGCCCGCGCAGATGTTATTATCAACGAGCTCAAAGCAGCGCAAAGTACTCGTGATACGTCTCGCACTTTAGCCCTGGCATCTCGGGGTTTAGATGCTGCGTCCAAGAGTGTGAATCTTGAGGCGTTGGTCTCCCATGCGAACAACTTCCTAGCACGTTCTGAAGATTTCAAAATCGCTAGTAGTGCAATTGAAGATGTTGCACAAGGCGTCTCTATGCGAGAATACGGTGCTGAGGGTGAAGCCGATGTTGACCGCCTTATGGAGCAACTTGCGGATGATGCGGGTGTAGACCTACGTATGGCTCTGGATGCAGACGCGGCCCCCAAAGAGGACGTCAAGAATCAGAAAGAAGCTGAGACAGACCTCGAGGATGGCTTGGGCGCCAGACTACGAGCTTTAAGGGCTGCAAGCTGATCCTTCAACTTTCTTTTTATGTCCCTCTCTCTTGCCAGCGGTTTCCGTTGCTGCGTGGTTGATCGGATGCGACTACCATGTCAGCTTTTCTAGTACTGTGCAGACTTTAATGAAGCCATGCCCACCTGTTGATGGTTGTTATGAGGTCGCTCGTTTACCGGGACTTACCCCTCTCCTCTTCGGTCGATTACGTATTGGGCCCCTCATGGGTGCACACTTGGCGTAGGTTCAAGTTTGAACAATGTATACACGGAGTACCTGGTGTCTTCGGGTTTCCTTTTCTTTCAGTTTCGTTTTTGTTCTTTCTTTTCTTCCTCTTGGGTGAAGGCAACAGCCTGTCTTACAATTATGCTATCTTGAACGAATAGAACTGCCCGATGTTTGTAACGTTGTTCACGGTTTTCAGGGTCCCAGTGAGATTAGTAGGCTCTCTTATTTCGTGGGAGGAAACTATATATTTCCACTAGTTTACAGCATACCCCTCGGTATAGCTAGATAATATGTCAAAGATGCGCCGACTCACTCAAGTGTTCTATTGCCACCCTAAAAAAAGTTTAACTTTAAAGTTCAAAGGCACCGCCCATTCTTTCAAGACGCTTTCGGAAAACTACTAGTAGTATGAACGATAAGAGTTGGTGATAAATATTGAATATGTGCAATTTGCTTTATAAAGTAACTATAAAAATAATTTACAATAAGCATAGCCGGGCTAGCTCAATCGGTAGAGCGTGAGACTCTTAGTCATCGCGGCATCTCAAGGCTGCGGGTTCGACCCCCGCGTTCGGCTTTCCTTTTTGCTACTTTATTGATTTCACCTAGTAGTAGTTCTCTGTCCCTACCCCCACACCCATTGTGCATTATTTGTCCCCTACCTAATCTCCGCAGTCCATTGTCACTTTTTACCAATAAATTTGGCCTGCCTAGGCATCATATCTAAAGTGAACACGTCCGGCGATCTGCCGGGAATCAACTGCCCTATAAAGTAACCCTAACCTTCTGCAAACAATTTGTCCATCTACCATTTCAATAGTTATACCCGCATCCTCATATCACTCCTTTATGAACTATAGTAGCTATACCAGACCATATACAACGCATGGAGACAGTTGAAGTCCCCTTGCACGAACATCAATGGTACATGCTTGTTATCCCATGCAGAGGATGGATGACACAGCGACGGCACTGAGTCTCAACAAGACATCCCACGCAAGACAAGCTGCATGTCTCAACTGCAGAAAGAGCAAGGTCCGATGCAACCGCGCTCCAGGGGATGCCAGCTGTGATAGGTGCAGGCAGGCCTCTGCGGAATGTGTCATTCCCAGTCACCATGTTGGCAGGCAAAAAGGAGTCAAAAAGTACAAACCTTTAAGCTGTCGTCCTAAGGATCATGCTAATATTATTTCAATTTCTAGCAAACGCAAAGGCCTTGAGAAGGCGTTGCACCAGATAGAACAGGCTATCAAGCGACCTAAGTCTGATGCATCTGAATCTGATGCTGCACAAAAAATCATATCTAGTCTCCAAGATTTACTGAACAGGACACAAGGTAACCAGCTGTACAGCGAGACCGATGAACTATCAGAGGACACCGACCGACCCCACGGACCCCATTCTCCTCACGGGGTTGATACAGGTGACAGTTTGTCACTGGACGACGCAGAGAACCCATTGCAACTACTGGCGCGCGCGTCTGACCTTCAGCTACCACCGGCAGAAGTGCGTAGTTTCCATGGAAGGCATCCTCTGGAGCCATCACAGCCAGCAGCACTACCACAGAATAATAACGCAGAAGACGATTCCTCCACGGCAAAGCTATTTTTTGTTCCCGTTAAGTCGAATTTGGACCTGGGCCCAGACATGGACCCCATCGAGCTAGGCCTCGTCACCCCCGATGAAGCCTCGTCACTTTTTGCTTTGTATGATCACATATCTATCCCCGAATCCATCTGCACAACCTGGGCTCATGTATCAGTCTAGTTTTTATCAAGACCTTGCTCATACTCGATGGGGCCTTGACCCCGTCATCCATACTGCGTCTTTTGTACGTTCGCAGTCAGCTTTCCTTTTCACATCAATAATGGCTGCCGCTGCTTTGTTCTTACCATCAGCGGCCGCGCTATCGAAGAGGCTGTCTAGACACTGTAAATCACTGGCTCAGATGGTCACCACTAAACGTTTCAGATCGGTCGAAATAGTCCTGGCTTTCATGGTGAATGTTCCTTGGATGGCTCATGGTAATTACTTGGGTGACGACGACACCTGCTCCTACATTGCGATGGCCCTTGCCATTGCACTGGACTTATCCTTAAACAAGGTTGTTTTACCGTCTACTAGCTTTGACCATGGTGTTATAAGGCGGCTTGCCAGGGCCGACTGTATAGATGCAAAGAGAGCATTGCACATGGATGGCTTTGATAATGCCGATCCAATCTCGGAATGGGGCCAGAGACTACTGCGACGACGCGAAAGGACATGGATTGCCTTGTTCGTTTTAGAACGAGGGTAGGTAGCCCTGCTTTGAGTTCTGTATGCCCATCCTCCCTCCTATGACTAATGTACTTCCACAGTGTATGTTTAGCTCGTGGGAGAAGCTACACTGTTCCCCAGACTTCTCTCATCGTAAGTTGTGACCGATGGCATATCTCGAACTTTGCAGACGCGCGTGATGGGCCCATGATTTCGATGGCGGCCCTCCGAAGAAACCTGGTATGCTGTTTCTGATTCGTGCTCATTGGTAGATTATGTGTCTGAATGTATGTTATATTAGGATGATCTCTTTAAGAAGGTCAAGTCGAGTTGCGATAACTACCAGATCACCGATGCCGGTTCAGAAGCTGCTCAATCGTATGTACAACCCTGGCCATGTATTGACCATATGAGTTGCTAACGATCGTTTCAGAATTAAGACCACGATAGAAAGTTTCTACGATCGTTGGTATGAAACATGGGGGCCGGCGATTGGGGAGGGCCATTGTAAGTCTGCTGATCGTTGTTGAAGCAGGCAGTCTCGTGCTCGGAGGAGAGCTGATTCAAGGCAAAGCATATTCCCTTCCACCGTACGTGGAAATTTTGGTCACTCACACGCGATTATCAACGTATGGTGGTGTGATCAATCATCCCACAGCGCCACTTGAGGTAAAGCGTTTCTTTCGAGCGGCTGGCCTTTCCTCAGCACTGAATGTAATGAGGGCCGCCATTCAAGGAGAATCACGATTAAAATCGATGCCGAACAACACGGTCATTATGATTGCATTCGCCGCATGCTCTGCCCTCAGCCTCAGTGTGGTGCCAACGGATACCAGATCCAGCCTGGCCCCAAGTGTACGGAATTTGATCGAGGAAACTGCAGGCGTGCTGGAGCGTATTGGGGCGACCCCCAGTCATAGGAACGGCGCGTCTGTGCTTTACGGACGGTATCTACGAGAGCTAGTTCGACGAGGCTCTGAGAATCAAAACGAACCACGGATACCGGCCGAGGCGACTCTGAGATCACCATCAGCCTTTGGTGGGTTCGGTAATGTGCCCCCACTGTCGCAACCGTCATTCTCGCCTTTATTTTGGTCAGAGCCGCTGCAGTTCTCTGCTATGTCTGATGGCCAGATCATCGATGCTGTGAACCGAGCAGGCATCACCTTCGGGACGGGCGTGCCGGATGTCCCACTGGACGATTTAATGAGCTGGGACTGGCTGGACATTGGAAATGTAACTGACTTTGGCTTTTGACGACACTGAGGGGAAAAAGCAGCCGATCTCCATCCCGTCGGCGTCCAGAAGTAGCTCCGAGTGCCGATCCCGTTTCCTCGATCGATTCAAAAAACAAAGCTCTTGCACTTCTTACCTATCCATTACCCTGTCTTGTTTTCTTTTCTTTTCTTTTTCTTTCATCTTTCCTTATTTTCTGTTCTCCAAAGGCCTTGGGTGAAGGTTATTGGCATTATATTGAAGACGAAGACAATGGCGACATTGCGAGTCTCAGCGTTGCCCTTGTCGCGGAGAGCGCTCCCCGTCGCTCGGCCATGGTTTCAATTACAGACATCCTATAGATCAAGTGTGCCGCTGTTACTTCGGGCGAATAGCAGGAAAGCCGCTCAATACTCAACAGTTACGGCAGAGCAACCGGCGCGAATGCCGACAATCGACCGTGCTGCGTCGAAACTTTTCAGGAATGCGGATGAAGCTGTAGCTGACCTTAAAAGCGGATCTACCATCCTTAGCTCGGGATTTGGGCTTTGTGGTGTTGCAGGTGATAAGATTTGGTCTGTGTTTGAAAATAAGGTCTAGGGCTGATATGTGTCAACCATAGAAACCATTATATCTGCAATCCATCGACGTGGCCCTGAGGACCTACATTCCCTGACCGCGGTTTCGAACAATGCTGGCGCCCCAGGGAAAGGCGGCTTATCTACTCTAACCCAAGCTGGCCAGGTAAATCGATTGATATTGTCTTATCTCGGAAATAACAAAGCTTTGGAGAAGAAATACTTGACGGGGGATATTGCTATCGAGTTGTGCCCCCAGGGAACGTTAGCGGAGCGGCTACGTGCGGGGGGCGCCGGGATTCCTGCGTTTTTTACTCCTACAGGAGCTCGTAAGTGTCTTTTCTTCCTTTCTTTTCCCGTTTGTTTGTTTGTATTTGCCCATTCACCCTACGGTTGGATGTGAACAGGTTTTAATAATTGCCCACCAAATCTAGACACATTCCTCCAGGAGGGACAGATCCCGGTCCGTCTAGACGAATCCGGTAAAGTTCTGGAGCATGGCAAGCCACGCGAGACGAGGATTTTTAATGGGAAGACTTATTTAATGGAAAATTCTCTCACTGGTGACGTTGCAATCCTTCGAGCATGGAAGGTGGACGAGGCTGGAAATTGTGTTTTCCGGTAGGTACGATTTCGATTTAACATTACACATGCGATACTGATATTAAGTGTTTCTAGTTATACTACCAAGGCATTTAGTCCTCTCGTGGCAAAAGCAGCCACTCTTACAATTGTCGAGGCAGAGAACATTGTCCCTGTGGGCTCCATAGACCCAAATGACGTGGACTTGCCGGGAATATTTGTGGACAGGATTGTTCCCGCCACAGCTCCGAAGTCTATTGAAATCAAAAAGCTGCGGCCCGCTGACGACGCAGGTACTTTGCAACCGACCAAGGACGCTGCTATGGCGCAAAGGAGCAGAATTGCTAAGCGGGCAGCAAAAGAGCTCAAGCAGGGATATTATGTCAACCTAGGTGTTGGTTTGTGTGGACTACTAGGCTTTTATGGTGTGTCTACGGCTCATGGCTAGATAGGGATTCCTACACTCGCTCCGTCCTTTTTGCCAGAAGGTGTCAAGGTCTGGGTACAGTCCGAGAATGGGCTTCTGGGCATGGTGTGTTGGACCTTCTATCATGCATCCAAAACCAGCAAGGAAACTGACTGAAATAAGGGCTCATATCCCACAGAAGCTGAAGTTGATCCGTGAGTTTTTTCATCCCGATCATTATTCCCTCCTCGTCTAACACCCCTCCCTCAGAGACATCATAAATGCCGGGAAAGAAACCGTTACTCTGGTTCCCGGCGCTGCAACCTTTGATAGTAGCGAGTCATTTGGGATGATTCGGGGTGGGCATGTAGATGTTTCCATCTTAGGAGTTCGTGAAACCATTCTTCGCTTGTGGGCCTCTGTAGAGGCGAGGCTTGTCTAACTAGTCTACAGGCTCTGCAAGTCAGCGCAAAGGGCGACTTAGCGAATTACATGATTCCCGGGAAGGTCTTCAAGGGTATGGGAGGCGCCATGGATCTGATCTCTAACCCTGACCGAACGAAGATTGTGGTAGCCACTAGCCATACGTCCAAGGATGGATCGCCGAAAATCGTATCCGAGTGCGAGCTGCCTTTGACTGGTGCGAACTGCGTGAGCACAATTATAACGGATCTGGTAAGGAGAGATAAACAGGACGGGGATTCGAATAGATGGTCTGACTTTCGGCTATAGTGCGTTTTCCAGGTCGATCGGGAGAAGGGAGAGTTGTTGTTGACGGAGCTTGCTCCTGGTGTCGAGGTTGAGGAAGTCCAGAGCAAGACGGGGGCCAAGTTCACCGTGGCAAAGCAATTGGAGCTCATGGAGTGATAATGTGGACCTGGGAATCCGTGACACAGTTGAAAAGTGAACGGATATTTCACCTTTCCTTTTTGATATATGCTGTTCATAATTTTAGGAGAATATGTAAATATCGATTTTAGAGCTGTGACGTGGTGCGCATCAACCGTGATTTTATATGTGCAGTACAATATCGGATTGTTGAATTTACGAGCTCTCTGTATTTATAGTTTGGAGCTCCTAGATGGGGCGAAATTGGATCCTGTCCCTTCGCCGATTGACTCCACGATATCATCTACGCTCTTCAAGATCCAAGTATTGCCTTCGTCGCTTGCAAGCCATTTAGCCCCCTCCTCGCTTTCGACGTCGCTCGCCCAGGTCCCGTCCTCGAGGGCTTTGCGAAGCCCAAATACGTGCGATGTCACTTGCGGGCCAACGCCAGACTGAGCGCGCAGGCATGCAACGGCGACAATTGAAGTTGAGATTCTACCCGCAGTTGCATTAGTACGTCGATTGGCTGGGTCAGACAAGAGTGCTCCGTAATGACTGTTCAAGATATGGACAGGTAGGTCGGGATGGGAATCGGCTAATTTGCTATATAGCTTTAACTCAAACGGGCGATAAATCGAGTTCCACAAAGCGCGGCCACGGTGGGCAATCTCATCGATATTCTCCGGCGTAGGGGCTCGGGTAGGAGAGCGCGATAGTTTCGCAGTGACTGAATCCGGAAGGCTGGCCTTGAAGACGTTGAGGCAGTTAATGGTGCGAGGGATGCCATTGAAGCTAATGCACTTTAGGCCAACCTCCCGCATATATTCAGCGACGGATACGCCCTCATCGGTGGACTGGGAAGCCGTGGCTAGTTGGAAAAGAATGGCAAGGGACTCGGGGGAGTTCATCGTCATCGTGGCGGCTGTCTGGAAGGAAATGAGTTTCTTTCTGACATGAACGTGCCCTTTCCCCCTTTGGTGGTGTAGGAAACTGAGAGAGTGGTACCAACCGACAAAGCTAGCCAGGCCGGCTGCGAGACATTGTTCGATTGCGCCGTCTGCTGAATCTTCTGGTAGACGGATCGGATGTTGGGTGGAGCGGGAACCGTATTCGGGCGTGCTTTTGGGGCGTTGATCAGTGCCTTCAAACTGTTGGGTAACTTGGGCATGTTGTTTTGGTTTACTACTCGAAGCCGGAGAACTTGTGGTTGGAGAAAAGCTGAAGGAAAGGACGGGGGATGAACCTATTCATGTTTGGATTCTCGAATTGATGCCTCGGCACTAGAAATGGATACCGATAAGACTTCATCCCGAGTGGCGCCGATACCCGTGCAGCGTCTATAATGTGTAAGATACAGTACATGTACACACATAATACAGTTGTACCTTACGGTATGCATGGTACGAATACCCCACGCGAAGCTTTCTTGGTCTGGGGGGAAAAAAAAGCAAAGGAAAAGAAAATGCGGGGAAAGAAATCCACATTTGTTCTCAGTTTGCCTTTTTCATACTTCATAGGATCGGTTGTAAAAAGTGACCCCCGGGAATGATGATCCATGTCTGTTGCATTCCTTCCACACTCTCTATATATATCACGCGTTCGTCTCATCCTAACTCGCTCTTTGAGAACTTTAATGATATTCCTACCCCCGTCCCCGTATTATCATGGAGTCCATCAAGCAAAGTGCAAAGTTAGTTGAAGATGCGAAACCTACATCAGTTACGGGAGCAATTGCTGGCGATACTATCCACCAGAAAGTGATCCGGAGTATCCTATTCAAATTGGACACAAGGTAGCATACATAAAGTGTGGCACTAGACCTCCACAGAATTTCTGAGAAGTTATCTTGACAGAATCCTCCCAATCTTAGCCATGCTCTTCCTATGTTCCTTCCTGGATCGTACAAATGTCGGCAATGCGAAGATACTCGGCCTCGAGGACGACCTCAACATCACTGGTCATCAATATGATATAGGCTTGGCAGTTTTCTATCTGACCTACATATGCAGGTATGTGAGCCAAACAGACCCACAAACATCATGAAGCACCAACACCATCGCATATATATCCATGCACCTCAATTCGTGTGGGCTAATCGGAGTACTCCCAACGTAAGCGAACTCCCGAGTAACCTCGTCCTGAAGAAGGCATCACCAAAGATTTGGCTTCCATTGCTCACCATGGTTTGGGGTGTCGTTACTATGTGCCTTGGCTTTGTTCGCAATTTTGCGGGGTTTGTAGCTGTCCGTGCTATTCTGGGCGTTGCAGAGGGGGGATTGCTCCCTGGGATGGTAGGCATGCTCTTCTTTCCCCTTGGTTATTCGAGGCTGATACGATTTAGGTACTGTATCTATCATTCTTCTACAGACGAGGGGACCTAGCCTTACGCATTGGATTGTTTTACACTGCTGCATCATTGTCTGGTGCTTTTGGAGGTACAATTTTGCATAAAGTTGATTATTTCCCTATCTTCCTCATGCGACTCACGCATGGTGATACAATCTAGGACTCTTAGCTCGTGGGCTGGCTGAAATTGGCCCTCAGGGCGGACTGGAGGGCTGGCGTTGGATTTTGATTATCGAGGGGCTACTGGTAGGCATTGTTATACATGGGAAAGATGGCACTGGCCTATTTTGACATTGAGCAGACATTCTTATGCGGTTGCTTCAGTTATGTTGGCCTCCCAAATAGTTTAGAAACAGCGACGTTTTTGACCCCCGAAGAGCGGTCGGTTGCACAGGGAAGGATTTTGCTTGATAATCCATCCGTACCCCAGATGTATGTCTTCCTCCCTGTTCCGTATGACTTCCAGGGGTCAATTACCTTGTGTCGGACAGGGGAGGGGATTCCCCTTCCCGAGCCTTTCTGGACTTCATATCTTCTTTCGTTTTTCGTTTTCTTTTGCTTTTCCTAACAAAACGGTCATGCTAACAGGAACGAAGCTCTTCAGGAGATGAGTTGGAAACCTTGAGGTGGTCTGAAGTGCGAAGGGGATTGCTAGACCCCCAAATGTGGTTTTCTGCCGCGGCGTATTTTGCCATATTGTCCGGCTTGTACTCGTTCGGACTGTTTGTATGTTTGGTTGATTCACAAGCTTCTACAGGAGAAAACTGACCGGAGACCCTTGTCTTATCTAGCTACCTACTATAATCGACGAAAGTGGGTTTGCAACTGACCCAAACGCCGTGCAGTTGTGGACGGTGATTCCATATGCCGTCGCAGCTGTCTTAACAGGTAGGTCAAACAACCTATAGACCGTAGTGATGATGGTATTAACGGCTACCAGTATTCGTGGCTTTTATTTCGGACCGCTTGAAGCTGCGAGGTCCTATTATGCTTTTCACTCTGCCTATTGCCATTGCAGGGTACGCAGCGATTGCCAATATTCAGTCTGCCAAAATCAAGTATGCAATGACCTTCCTTATGGCTACTGGGATGTATAGTAGCGTCCCATGTATTCTGGTGTGGAATACAAATAACTCAGCTGGACACTATAAACGTGCCACAACGTCAGCGATGCAGCTGACTATCGCTAACTGCGGTGGTTTCGTTGCTAGTAAGTTGGCCTAGCTATGGGCGTTTCAGCAAGCTATGCGCTAACTAGTGAGTAGCGTTCAACTATCCTGACAAGGACAAACCCCAGTATCACCTTGGTCACACCATCATCCTAGGCCTCCTTGTTTTTGCGTGGTTCATGTAGGTACATGCTATGCGTGATCCAGATGACGACTGACTTCTCACCATAGGGTTTTGCTTAACATTCTCTATTGTACCAAGGTGAACAGGGACAAGAAAAAGGGTAAATACGCACAGTATGTGGGGTATAATGATGATAGAGATCCTGCGTTTGAGTTGATGTTGTGATATGGGTACTACTAGTAGCGTCGGACGAACTCCGAGAATTTGTACACTCAATACATAAATACATACATTTATAAAATTGCACTAAACTGTAAACGACAAGCTCGGCTGCACCGGACAAATCTCCGGGGCAGGAATTCGCACCAATTAATGAATGTAGCTCGAGTATTAACAAGATCAATGTAACTAGTTGGCTGGAATCTACCATTCCTACCCCGCAAACAAAGGGAGGGAACAGCGTGTTTTGGAAAGCACTTTTTCCACAGTCTGATAGAACTAACATCCTGACCCACCTGACGTGGAAATGGACACACACATTTATAACTTGGCCCAGATGCCCCCATCTGGTGGCAGTGTCTCCAACATCCCTTGCGCGCGTTTGACCCAAAAATAGTGATGTTGTTGAATGTGAGATCGATCGTTTGCCGAGTCCTAGCACTTGTAGCATGTGCCACGACTGTGTTTGGTAGCTGGTGCTCTGAATCATGGTCCAAAGATGCATGCCAGCTCTTTTCAGAGTCGATGGATTATTTAGATCGAATGTACGACCCGAACGCTGCGTATGTCGTCAACCCTAGTGCGGCTACAGCTCTGCGCCACGACACAAGGACGTCCGTCTGGTATGCAGTGGGCTTGTTGGCTCGGAACCAGAATGATGATGTGGCGCAGGCGATGGCAATCATCCAGAATGTAATCGAAGTGCAGTTCAAGGACCCTGCAGATCAATGGTGGGTCTGTGTTTGAACGTAAAGTGTCGGGTGCCTGCTCACCTATATAGGTATGGAGATTACCCCGTGTACCCCGAGGAACCCACCGTGGGTACTTCGGCATATCAATCGAGCCTCTATGACACTTGGGATCCCAACTGGAGAGGCTTTATTGGGACGGCCTTTATCATCGCCTTGGAGGAGTTTCCCCATCTGGTCAACCCGGACATGACAGTACTTATGCTGGAATCCCTTTACAATTGCACCATTGGAGATGCGTATCGAGTTGGAGGAGTTGACGGGGACAATCTGTATCCCTCGTATACTAACCCGGTAAGGGATAACTTGACTTCGTGTAGTGCAAGGATTTAGCTTGTCTGATTGATAGTCTTGAAGGCATTAATGAGAGCCATTGTAAGTGGTTGGACCGGCGATAAATACGCAGATGCCAACATGACGCTGGCGGGTGAGAATTATGCGAATGAGGTTATTGGTCTTTTTGATCGAGCCGAGACCCTATCAGAGTTCAACAGTGCAACGTATACTGGCGTCTCTTTGATTGCGCTGACGATGTGGACAAAGTACGCCGCCGAGAGCTCTGTGATGAAAGCAAAAGGAAAGGAAATCCTACAAGCTACATGGAATAACATCGGCCAATTATATCACGCAGAGCTCAAGAATCTTGCGGGTCCATGGGACCGCTCCTATGGATTCGACATGCAGAAATATTTCGGAATTATGTCTGCACATATTTGGACCCTTGTTGGGAAGGAAACCTCACCCGTTATTGACAAGGTATAAGATGCTTGTTGTTCACCAGTCTTCCCGGGGCTAACCGACTAGGTCTACATGATGTCTCATAACGCTGACTTTGCCATTTCTCCGCTTGTGGCTATACTCTCGAGCTTTCATAACTCCTTGGTCCCGGCTACGGCAGTAGATGCTCTAAGGACCTTCCCTGGAGAGCACATGGTCAGCACATCAGCACAGTCAATCCCGTATGATTATTTCCCCCGGAACATCAGTGCGTGGCTAGGAGAAAAGATAAGTATCGGAGCAGAAAGTTTCAATGAGACTGTTATAGGGGGCCCGGCTATGAATCCGTCTACATTTAACTCGGCGGTGGTCCAGTGGGATACTGGAGCTGGAATTGGCTGGATTACAGTATGCGCCCACTCCCTACTTAGGTGGTACCAAAGGACTACCTAACATCTTATAGTTATACGCAACAGAGCAAGCTCTCGACGCAGTCGTTGGACCGGGTTATCTTAACCTAACCTATCCTCAGGGAACGTCAGACTCTCAGTTCCAATTCTTAGTCTCCCCGTTTACCCAGAAGAAAGATGTTGCTGGCTGGGAAGATCTTGTAGGATTGAATGTCAGGTTGTCCGGCACTTTCGACCCAAAGCTGAGTGTATCATATAGTGCAAGCGATGCTACCATAAAGTATGTTTCCTGACGACTTGAGCTTGTCCCCCAGAGACTTACATACTCCTAGTGACTTCATGTACTGGAACCTCACCTACTCAATGCCAGTGAATAGTACTGCAGTTCCAAATATATTGCTGGAGGTGAATTTGGCGTGACCGATTACTCGCAATCAATAAACGAACTGAGAAAGCTGGTTCAGAAGATCACATTGAGACGTTGCAACTGGAGTCTGTCTGGAGGGATGCGCAAGGGGCCAACTTTTTTTAAGCAAGACATTAGTGACATATATACAGCCGTGATTCTGGGTTTGCTGTTGTAATGCTGGTCTGAGTAAGCTCCCCCGGCAAAACACGGCGGCAATGAAAAAAAAAAATAAAATAAAGAGCACTGTCTAAACTCTACTTTCGTCTTCTAACTTTTTACTGCGGATATAAGCTATCACACTTATCGAGATGTCTAATTGCATTTATACGCCCACCGATGGGAGGGCTTTGGCTCAAGTGCAACTCAAACACTTTCGTCATCCTGACCAGATCTCTGGCTCCGGACCGGCTCCGTGCCAGCGAAACTGAGTAGCATGCCGATATCATAGATGGCCTTCAAAATGCCCGCAATGGTAAAGGAAAGACCAAAAAGACCATGATTCGATAGCACCCCGGTGATGAGTGGCCCTAGACTCTGACTGCTAGTCTTCACCACATTGATGGCACCCATGATGGCGGTGCGCTTGTCAGAGGGAAGCGCCGCAGCGAGGAAAGCCGAACGCGGTGCCACATCCATGTTCTGGGAACAGGCCCGGAGCACCAAAAAGGTCAGGGCTAGTGGTAATATATTCGGAATCGGAATAAGAGCTAGACAAATGGCAGAAGGGAGATGAGTGAAGACCATCGTCTGTGTCCTATAATCAGCTTTGATTCCTTCCCCATGATATATTACAGTACGATATCCCTACCTTGACATTACCAATGCGCTTGGCAATGGAAGAGGCTACCAACATGGACGCAGCGGCGATAATGCTTGTAGTAAAGAAGATAGAACCGAGTTCACCCTCCGGCAGGGAGAATTTGCGTTTGAAGAAATAAGTCATCCATGACCTGCAACTGTTAGTCTGGCGTTCTGCAGCAATTATAAAGAACTGGCACTGCAATCCGTGAAAGTACATACAAAGATGCCAAGCCCGACGCAAATGAGTCGAGAGCAAATAGAATGAAGAGTCTGACGACCAACGCGACGAGGTCTCTGTCACCGAGGAAAGAAAAGAAGCTGGTTTTCTTTGGAGGCTGCTCGCCGCTGGCCCCCTCGCCTAGAAGAGGCTGGGTTTCACCATTCTCGCCTTGCTGATGCTGCCGCTGAGCAGGCTTTTGTTTCTCTGCCTCCACGTCATGACTCAGAATAGCGGCGAGAATGAATTTGAGAGCACCAATAGCTGCGTACGCAAAAAAGATCATCTGACAAGCAGCGATAAACCGCCATCCCCGATTAACTTGCAGTAGATTGATGGCCCACCCGCAGGCCATCATGCCTAGAGCCGTGCCTGCGGTGCCGACTAGAGAATACCAGGCAAAAATATCACTTAGCGATTCATGAGGCGTGAGGTGAGCCAGAGTGGACTCTTCAACAGCTCGGAAGGGTCCGATTTCATTTCCACTATTGGGCGATGTAAGGATGTGGATACAGAACTCGAACAAATTCCGACGGCTTACCTTGGACTGATCACCCCGAGAACAGCTGCCGCCAGAAGAATCCAGAAGTTATCGAATAAGGCGAAAATGACACCACTACCTACCATCAAAGCCGAACCCAGCAGGAGAACAGCTTTGCGGCCCATCGCATCGGCAAAAAGGGTCAGGAAGAAGCTAATGACCACATCCCCAACCAGAGTTAGGGTCATAAAGAGGCCAATATGGGCATCGGAAATGCCTAATGAGGATAGATACGAGGCTAAAATAAGCGTCGAGCCACCATAAGCAAACAGCCGAACAAACCGCTGGGCGCAAAGCAATTTCACATCTAGCGAGGATTTCCAGAGGGAGAGCAGGCCCAATTCACGAAGGATTTTCGTGGGCAGTCGAACCCAATTCTCCGATGAATCTCTGGCCATGGTGGAGGAAAGAAATCGATTGATGATCCTGTCTCTCTCACTCACTCAGGCAAGCACGAAAAGATGGAAAAACTAGGCTGCTTAGAAAGAGATATCCGTTGAGTAGTTAGGTAGTTAGTTAACCTAACTAACCTAGTTCGTAATTAAAAGGTCCTTACCTAAGTTTTGACTAACTAACTAGTTGGTTAGTAGGTTGGTTAGTTATTTCTTGGCGCGATAGTTATGATATGATATGACATAACATAGCATAGCATAAAGACCATGACTAAGCTTTTATTTTCATGCACCAACAGAGTAACCTACTACTACTAGTAGTACTACGTCGTTCAGTAGAGCTGATTACTACCGCCAGAAGTGTCCGGGGGTGACGGCGAGATGCGTATTGGAAAAAACGGTCAGGTGATTTATGGGTGACTCCGAGAACGATAATTTAATCACGATGACTGCGCCATCCTCTTCTTCCCTCCCTCGCCCTCCAAGCCGTACGATAAGAAATACATTCTAGAAGTGAAGACAAAGAAAAATCAGAGAAAAGGGGGTTTGTGTTACCGAAAAGCCTTGGTCAATTATGAAATATGACAAAAAAGCATCAACCCCTGAGCGCGAACCTCGGAAACTGTTGAGGTCAAAACCCCATTTAATCATGACCCCAAGTGACGAAATCTAAGGTAATCTATCCTTCTCTACTAGACCTTAATCATTTCTCACCAAACATTTCAACTCTTAGGCTCATTTCTATCTTATCTTACTCGCGTACTTTATACCTGCTCCTGACTTCAACTGATATCAGCGTACGCACTGTACTAAAACGATGGCGTTGAAGAGCGCCTCGAGTCTCTTAACTTTCTACTATCTTACACTCGGTAGCTTCTGCCTGGGTAACACAGCCGATATGTCGGCTTTTAATAGCCCTGGTCATGGACCGCCGGCCACAGATTTTGCTGCAGCAGACTCACTGCCGATCTCAGTCCTTCGGGCAGCAGCAACAGCCGCTAGCGTAGTTCCGGAGGACGCAACATATCCCTTTAGCCTGGGTAGCTCCGAAACATCCACCATACACAGCGACTGGGTCTCCTTTAAAGAAGTGCGTTGAATCTAAGAGCCCCGCCTCAATAGGCGCACTGCTAACCTCCTAGACTTTAGGGCGCTGCTCTGTCATGGGTGGCTGATATGGATGTGGATTGCGATGGGGTAAACCATAAATGTGAGGTAACTGGCCTTCAAGTCGTTTGTGACATAGATACCTTCTCTGATATGCTTATTCCAGGGAAATGGAGATGGCCAACCGCAGACAAATTGGGGGGCTCTGTCTGCATATGCAGTGCCTTACATTGTGATTCCCGATAGGTTCCTGATTGCAAATAAGGATATTCTACCAGGAAATAATATCGCAGCCGTGATTTGGTATGTTTCCTTTCCTTTGTGCCAATACCCCTCTAATCGGCGATTCTCAGTAATGGCAAGATGTATTATGGGATCCTCGGCGACTCTAATGGGGATGACCCCCAAATTACCGGTGAAGCGTCGTGGCTGATGGCGAGGACATGCTTCCCCGAGGAGAATCTACAGGGAAATAATGCCCATTCGTCTAAAGATGTCATCTGTAAGTGTTCTTACTGGCTTAACTTCCCAAAGAAGGAGCGGCTCACGACCTATGAAGATATTCTTTTCACTGGCAAAGGTGCTGTTCTCCCTTATAACGCCATGGATAAAACCTATATCACGGATTTCGGCACCCTGAGGTCTATGGGCGACAAGCTTGTCAGAGCACTTGCCTCGAACGTGGATACATCAACTTCATCCGAATCTGCAGCTACAAGCCTGTGGGCAGGGCGGGAAGGTACGTATCATTCTTTAAAAAAGGAACCTTGAGGAGCACTGTCTGACTTCTGCCAGGTCTAGTGAGGATGATTGTTGTGCTATTCTGCGTTGTACTGGTCACGTTGGCTTTGTGATACATCTGATTATGGTCATATATCTTTGGGTTTTAGTCTGGGACAAGTCATAGACGGTGATGCATGTTACAAAAATGAAAGCTACTTGGAGGATTTTGTCGTATGCTTGGGGGTTGGGTCATTAGACAATTACTTTACATGAAGACAAGGGAAAGAGATAAACAGTCAATACTTATGAAAATCTACAAACCGATGTTTGCTATTACTTAAATGGTATACCTGATCGATATCTTATCAGATTCAATGGCGTTTATGTAAGTAAATCTTGGGAAAGTGGATCCTCGTCTCCCCCGCTTTTCGATGCTTAAAAAAGGCAAGTCATTCCGTAACCCATACTCCATCGGTCTCCCATGCTCAGTACCTCTGGTATATCTTTCCAGAATTAATGATCACAATTCTAGGCGACTGATAGGGGTAACTTGCCTCCACCTTGCATATCCACAATGACCGGTGCGACAGCTTCCCGAGGGACCAAAGCATCTTCTGCCATGTCAACTACCCGACCTAGGTCCCTAGGAGGCTGTGCCACATGTCGTAGCCGTCATGTGAAATGTGACGAAAGTCGTCCCACATGCTTGGTGTGTCGAAATTTGGGCCTGACCTGTGACAGGTACGAGATTAGACTCGTGTTTGATGCAATTGACACGCAAGGTTCACGATGCCGTCGACCTTTGTTCACCGAAGATATGCGGCAGAGGATGAGTGAACAGCTAGTGGACAGCGTGAACCCAGATGACGCAGCCACTTTGTTGCTTCAGATTGATGACCAGTGCGAAGAACAGGAGCAGCACCCCGATAGCTATTTCAATACTTGCCTAGGGCCATTTGGCGCCTTCCGCGCACCTCGACAAGAGCTCGAGCTTCATGAAGCGCTGACATGCCCTTCCATGGAGTCTCCACCATATCAACATGTTCCTATTGCAGATGACTTCAACACGGCGCTTGAGGCTGCCTTGATTAATGATCCTCTCATGGAATGTCTTTTTGGGGGGATAGATGTAAATACCACAGGGGACTTCCAAACGGAAAGCTTCTTCAACATTACTGGGACAGAAAATTACGAACATTCATCACAGCAGTCTGTAACCGAGAGCTCCGGAATGTTGATGGGACTCCCATCATTGTCCCAACATATCCAGTACACACCGACTATTCCCAATCTGGCTCCTCCAGATGCGCCTTTCCTGTTATCAATATATAAAAGCAAGGTGATCAGGTTGTTCTCCCCCGTCCAATCCAGAAAGTCTCCTTGGCAGATTCTTCACGTGCCGAGTGCCATGGGAACTTTTGCTCAATTAGCCATGGGAGAGCAACCAGGTAATGCACAGTCGTGTATCTTCTATGCGATCCTAGCTACTGGTGCTTACATGCAGCGCGCAATCTCAACATCCCAAGGGCATCGTGAATACTGGCAAAAGCAATCAGAGTCATATGCTGTTTCCGCGCAGAATTATCTCAAGATGGCGCTTCAAGATATGTCAGCCACCCTGAAAAAGAGTAAATACAAAGACATCCTCATTGCCTTAATGTGTATGAACACCGTCTTCGTAAGTGGCCGGATATTTCATCAGCGTCCCTTCTGATATAGAAATAAATATAGGAAAACATTGTGGGCCAATACTAACCAACTACTTGGGAATAATCAGGCATATCAGGGTAATGAAGATCGCATTAGGAGATGTCTCCTGGACTGTGAAAATTGGATTCGCTTCCGTGGTATACCCAAGACCCGTAAATCACGGAAGGTGCGACTGCTACATCACTGCTATGTGTATCTCCGCATCTTCCACGAAAGCACATCAGTGTCGCATGTAAGGGGCTCCAGTTTACAACAAGAAATGAGTGCATCGCCAGATACCGTTACGTCCGTGGCTTCGAATCCCTCTTTTCGTCTTCGACAATGGGACGGCCGACTCGACCAGAGAATGGATGAACTGAAAGAACAGCATTTGGGTGAGAATGACATTCACCTCGAGATTCCAGGTCGATGGGACTCTACAATGTACCCTCATGTGTTTGCTATGCCGGAGACTCTTCTATTCTTGTTGTCCCAAGTGACGCGCCTCGGGAATGAGCGAGACATGTCCGATCTAGACGGTGGGTCAAGTATCCTGGACTTTAGGCAGTTTTCCTCACGAGCGCGTAGCCTTGAGCGGTATATTTGTACATGGAGACCTTCATCCTCTCCTTCCCACGGTGAAGACAATGAAGACGACTTAAATGACAACGGTGCTTTTCAGATTAACACTACACTGGGCAATCATATGGTCCTTGCTCTGCACAAAGCACTGCTGGTCTTCTTCTACCGGCGAATATACGATGTGGATCCAACTATACTGCAAGATAGGGTCTGGCAGATTCAAGACTCTTTATCGCAATGTGATTGTGGCGATATCCCTACCGCCCCTTTGTTGTGGGCTGCATTTGTGGCAGCCTGTGAAGCGCTTGACCCAGCCCTACGAGACTGGTTCACAAACTGGTTTAATAGGTCATTCAAGGCAAGCGGATTACACAACTTCGAGTTTGCACTTAAAATAGCCAAGCAAGTGTGGGAAAAGCAAGGGCAATCTTTGAATAGTGATAATAGTACTAGCTGGCCGCAGGTTATGCGGGACCACGGCATGAGTATGTTTTATGTCTGAAGAAGGAAGAAGGAAGAAAAAAAAAAAAAAGAAGGAAGGAGATATAATCAGAATGCTCGTTTTCTAGAAAGCGTCAACCTTAACGGAAATGGAGCTTATCAAACCCCGACATGCCTTCGAGGTTAGATACTTTACGATTCTTGACTGGCTTATTGCAGGAACCTCGCATTTGAAAGCTCGAGCTCCATTTTGTATCCAGGTTGAAAGTCATGGTACAATGCCTCCTGTTTCTTTGTTAGTCGCGCTGGGGTACTAAACGGCTGACCTCCGCTGAGATACGTACTGGATCACTGGTCATCTTAAGACCACTGAGTCGTCGGGCTCAATCAACCTCTCCATTCCCTGTGCTGCCGCGGCGTCGACTTGAATTGGATCTCACAACTACGATCTGCTAAAGTGAAGAGGTATGCTGCTTCATTCAGAGTGTTACCAACGGTTGATAGACCATGATTTCGCAAAATCAACAACTTTCCATTTTCTCCTTGAAAGCTTCTAAGACGCCTACTTTCCCCCTTCTCTAAAACAACCCCACTAAACTCAGGATAGACGGCTTGGGCCTCGCCGCAGAACATTCTCACCCTCTGTATCAATCATACCTAGTGGCTTGGTGCTTGTAGATCAGGCTTTGCCATATTTAGAATGGGGATGGCATCCAACATTGACATGGGGATACCTCATGTGCAGAGCTCTATGAATATGGGAGCCAGAAGCATTCGCAGGCCGAGACATCTGGCCTCTTATAGGCTTTCCATCATGGTTGAGAAGAATCAAGATTCAAGTCTGAGACTTTTGACTTGACCAAAATGGTGACCGTGCCTGCGTGTATTGTAGTGGGATTAGCTATTCGTATTGGTTCCCCCCTTGTTTTTGGGATACTCGAATTACCAGGGTTAGTGTTCACGGATTTGTCTAGAAGCAGTCCAAGCGCTCTGGCTCTCGCAAGGAGATATCCCCACTTATGCCTTTCGTAAAACTCCTCCAAGCAAATACGCATTGCACTTTCTAGACTACTTGCAAATCGGGCGGAGACATGCTTTAAATACTATTAGATAGAAAGAACGGGCCCTAGTACCTTCAGATTTGACAGGGAGCCCAGACCTTTGCTAAAACGACTGCTGCAGCGTTGCCATTGGGCACGAATTCAACTGCAGCAACGTGTCTTTGCTTTGCAGCAACCCGAGAAACGTTATGTGCTTGTCAAATCCAATAGGGAAATGATCAAGACACGCAAAGTTACTGACAACAAATGGGTGCCCATTTCCTTAATAGCTGGAGACAGTGGAAGGAGTGGTTTGCTTTAACAGCCGCTCAAGGACGGCAAGATGCGCTCTTGAAGCAATTAGGGGATCTGTACTGGAATGCTGATTTGACCAGGAGACAGCTCAAGCACTAGGTGGGACATGAATGCATTAGTGACATGTCCAGATGGGACTGTCCGTCCCCTTCTCTACCATCAGGCGTCCTGACTGTGACTGGTGATGTTTTGGGTGAGCCTTTCAGTAACGCCTGCCATGTGGGTACCGAAACAGTGGTGAGAGAGGAAGCTCAGAGGTAATTGGTAGCCTCAGCGAGTCCTGAGCAATGCCACTTATAGTGGAAGAAACGATAAATATAGCGTCGAATGGCATCGTAGAAAGATTTTGAATTCGAGTGGACTCAGGAAGTTGGTCTGAATCAGGTGATTCTGGCAACCCTTGTCCTAGTAGGTCGGACCTACCACATAGGTCTAAATGTGCAAGCCATATAACGTTGAAACAATAAATAATCTACTCTTCCCCCATGAAACCACAACTGCTTCGATATTATTTTTGCTACGAGTTAGCATACAGCTACTCATGATCTGCTACCACCCTGACTCATCAGTGAAAGGAGTAACGAATGCGGCATAGTTGTACCACCCAACGTCGGTTCGGGATATAACGAGATGACTCCCACAGGAAACACGACAGGGAGTCAAACTTGGCTAGGATCTGCCTCACAACTATATTGAAATATTACCATACTTCTTATACTATAGAGGTCTGTATCGTTGCTATAACGGAGACCTAACCGAGCGTCTAGGACATTCCGGCCAATGCTTTCAGCGGTTACATGTACTAAAGTGAACGATGTGATAACGAATGTACCACATTGATTTAACAGGTGGTGATAAAGTGACACCAGGTATGTGAGAAGGGGTAGGAGAGAGAGCTGCTTGGGACTACTCGGAGGAATTCTGTGCAGAATTGGAAGAGCTGCATCCGATATGGAAACGTATGTAATTGAAGACTTATCCTTTGCTGGCCGAGACCACTGATATTCTTATTAGCTTACCTTTGCTGTGATGTGCACGACGATGGCGAAAGTTGGATTGTTGCCGAATTGGCGACATGGAAAGTACAGCAGACAGAAGAGGACGTACTCCCTTCGCCACAGGGAACTGAAGAGCAACAGCCATTGAAGCAAGAGGAGGATGCTCAGAGTAATATAAACAAAAGTATATCAACTTGTGCACTATAGACATCGCTGCCAGCTTCCCAAATGCCTTGTCATGAAGTTTACCACATCAGAATTTGGCATGCTGCATAGGCCACCAAGGGTGACTGACCTGTTGGTCTCAAATAAAAGATTCCATAGTTCAATTCCAAAATGTTGGTGATCAGGTAGCTCCACATTCTCGGTACGCCAGACTGACTCTAATTTCCGTACATACATTCCCATATTTATATACATATACTTTGATACATTTGATTTTAACTCAGGAGCCATCGAGGTAAGTTTACAAACAACATGTGTCCGAACTTCGACAATGCAAAATGAATGCTCTTATTTCTTGAAGGCCATCCCGCCAAGACTGGAAGTTTATGAATATGGCACCCCATCGCCTACCTGTTTCCCAGTAGGGTATTCACCAAAACAAGCCTCCTGGTACTTGGCATTCTCCTTCAGAGTCGGGACACCACTTAAGAACCCATCGACCGCGCAGAAGCCATTCTGAGAATCCTCACATCCGACAAGCCCATCCAGAGGTAGCGGGGCATTGTTAAGCACAAAGCGGATGTATTTCTTTGTGTCACGCATGGACTCTAGGCGGGGGTTGACGTAGAGGATTGGATCCAATGTGCCAAAAGAAACATTGCTGGGGCAAGTCCAAATCTCAGACATGAATCGTGCACCGAACGGAGTCAGGTCATTAAGGGCAAATGTCCGGTTGGAGGGTGCGTGGTCTACATTGATTGGAAGACCATGGGGGCCGTACTTGAAGTGCTCAAGTCCGAGAGCGGAGATGACTGAGAGAATGATATCATCGTGGGACATGTCCATATAGAATGGCTGGTCCATGGGGAACTGGGCAGTGTTGTCGTCGTAGGTAGAGTTGATGCTGGTGTCACTAGAGTGGATCAATTTCCCCTCAAGCCTGGCTGCAAGTTCTAAGACGTAGCCGATGCCTTGGGCACGGCCAGTTGGGGAGCCGAATCCGAAGTTGCCATAGTACTGGATGTCGACATTATAGGCAAAGTCCTTCCACTCTTGTTCAGTGAACAGGGAGCAGAAGAACGAGCCCCCAAGGCTTGTGTTCTCATAAACACAAAGGTTTTGCATTGCAAGCACATCGTAGGCTGTCAGGTTGAAGTCTTCGGGAAGGTAACTGGCCAGTCTATAGAGAGCATTCTTGGTGTATCGAGGAATGAATACCTGTGCAGATTCATCGCTGGTTCGGAGCAAGTCAGTTAGCCTGTCTATAGTTGCGCCCTACGGAGACAATGGACTCTGAGAGTTCCTCACCCGGCAGTCTTGTCACCAAGACAAGAAACATAAGAAGCCAGAGTATTATTGAAGAAACCTGTTGTCTCTGGAATAACAACTAAATCATACTGATCATAAGAGCTGTTGGCACCACTGTTGCCAAAGAAACCACCTGTTTGAAATCATTAGTTTGAATAACTTCTATCCAGGGGATGACTGGAAAACTTACTGAGCCACCAGCGGGCGCTTTCCAGAATTCGGCCCTGGGAAGTGGTACGAAATACGGGCTTTGGTCGTGCTGTACCATTGGGATAGACATTCAGGGACTCATTCCAGGCCGCCACATCATCACGACCAGGGCGGTACAGCAGCCTGCCGTATTTAATCCAAAAATCGGCCCCGGATGCATCTTCAGTAGCAGCACCGTTTTCCATCAATGTATTTTCTCCAACCACATACTCCCAGTCGTTTAGGAACTTCAGAGGGCCTTTAGCCACCATCTTTCCCGGCTTGGCTCTGGTATAATTGACCAACTTGGAGGCAAAATCTCCCATACCTCTCCCATCTAGGAGATTGCTGGTAGGAAACCGCTCGGCATGGCGATGGAGCACATGGACTTGTGACAGCTCACAGCCCTGCGGCATACCCTTGGGGACACCGAAGCCATCCGCATTCTTATAGGGACTCAAGTTGGCCCAGCTTTTGGTCATGTCAAATCCCGATGTATACGTAGCACCTGTTGGTGCAGATGCAGGGCTCGACGAGCTGGGCGAAACATGGGGTGCAGCAGAACCCACGCCCGCTAGAGCAGTGAGGCAAACGCTAAAGGCAAAGTTCTTCATGGCGAATGTGCTACTACAGATCGCCAATCCGAAAAAGGGTGATGGTGATTATTGTTTGTATGACTTGGAAAAAAAGCCTGCGAGGCAAGAACACCTTTTATAACCTTTTCTCACATTACATGTGACGGCTGCTTCGCTCGGGATATTCTTTCGTACAAGTCCGGCCAACGGTCCAAAGGCACCTTTGCCGATCAATAGATTTAGATGCCCCGAATATCCCGCATTTTGGTCTCCACCGGTATAACTGTGACTAATATGAATGGGGTGCCGGGTGGACCGAGTGCGAAGCTTCGTGAGGAAACTCTTTGTATACCATCACGACAAAAGCCATCGACGCCATATTTGCCCCGGCAGATAAATGCGACGCACTCAGTGATATGCAGCATGCTGATCTGTTTGAAATGCAGCAGGTAGATACGTTCTCTGAAGCGAACGTATCGGGATTCTTTTGTCTACGCCTTGTTGCCCGGAGAGAGCCCGCCAAGGAGTCTCCACATAAATGGGGTAAACGGCCATTTATTTAATCGGAATTTTGTCTCCGTTCTCCACACTTCTCGTAAGGCAAGGTAAGTAGGGTTACATTCGGAGAGGAAATGAGGAAAGAAAAAGCAAGCCCCAAACCAAAGGTCCTGCTTACCTGGGTGGTTGAACCCGGATCGCTCAAGCTTTGCAGTCGATGTCAATGGCTTGACGCTATTTCGCATGAATAACTCTTTAACATTACTAATTCGCCACTGTAGAGGGAAATATTGCCGAGCAATCTCTTTGCAGGACTCCATGAAAGCACAAGTCGTTTGCTGGGTCACGCTCTCTTCTATTTCCTCGGCCAACCGGCAGAATGGAAGGTTCGATCCGTCTTAAGTAGTATGCCTGACATGACGCTTGATTATGCGTCTCGTATCATCTACCGGAATATTTAGTTTCATTGAGGGAGTGGGCTTATACTCCTTTGTGTAGAACGCTCTCTACAATCTAGGAGAGGAAGGTCCTGAGGGAAAAGGCAGGACATGAGCAAAACTGCAGAACTTGCAGGCGACGCCAATTACTTACTAGGATACAATTCATATCGACCAGTCAATGTGTCGATAGCGGATCTTACTGTAGTATTTCTAGAATGAATGTATTATTCCCTAATAAAAGTTAGTATAAATACTATTTGTATCGATATACTCAAAAAAAAGAAGGGTAGTAGCAAGACATTAATATAACTGGGAACTTGATATGTAGGAAATTATATACAATATATTTAGATAGTAATTAGTAGAAATTCACTCTTAAGCTCGATACTCTATAAATTGTAAGGATACTGTGTGTATAGAGTTTCGTGTAAAGGAGAAAAAAAATGCTTTCATTGTAAATGACCGACCATCATTGAGGTTGCTCCTAGATGATGAATATATCAAGGTGCTGTCGGACTATAGCCGAAGAGTGAGTATCAGATAAGTTCAAACTTCCTTGTATTATCTAGTTTCAGTTCCAACACGCACAACTTTAGGTAGATCCAGCTGCTTATTATCACCATCTATCCTGAGCTAATTAAGATGACCTCAGGTACTAACTAGATTTAAATTTCTCTTTAAATAGTGGGTCGTGATGCACAACCTTGAGAATAGACCCGTGCTTATAGCAGTTAAAAATCTAGTGTTTTGTTTCTATTCTTCTGCTCTCTTGCTTGCTAGAGGCCTCCTCCTCCAGGGCAAGTTCTGGGATAACTTCAGCCAATACTTGTACGGCTGGCATCCTGTATTCATGGTACTAGAAGCCACCACTGCCCTATCATATACCTTCTAGAAATGAGGCCTGACTGACTAAGAACTCTGGTAAAGCCTACCATACAAAAGGTTACAGAGCGTCATGTATAATCTAAAGGGCTCCGTAGAACATTTGCCTGTCTACAGTAACCCGGTAACGCTTTCAAACACTTGCCACGGTCTTGATTGTAAAATCCTAGTTCTCATAGTTTAGTAGCTCGTTATCTTAAGTATGTCTGACTTAATTCGCCCGAGTCAAACGTGATATCCATGCTGAACATACATCCTTGATGTCTGACAATGTGGCCCTGCCAGAGCTGACAATTTGCTGGCCTCTTCAACTTCAATGGATGGAATCTTGTCAGACTGCAAGCGGGAATCAATGTTTCATGCTAAGCGTCATGATGGCTTTCAGTAGCGACGATTCTTTATAACCACCACCATTCTATACAAAAGCTGTGAATCCCTTCGTTACACATGCTCTTCGTGTCATTAAAAAACCGAAGAGGTTGGCCCTTCCACATTAAAGAGGGCTAAGCCTCGTCCGGTCCTCCTCATTACACTGATCAATTCATTTCCATGATTCTCTTGGTTTCTGGGATGAACAGCTGCTGTGAAATTAGAGAGAAAAACTTCATGAACACGCCGTTTCCCGGAGATGCTGAGCCCTAAACCTTATGCAAGGGACAGCAAATCTCTAATCTTCCTTCCTGGACAAACATTGAATCGCTATGGGAATCAAACCATTTATTTCGTCTTTTCTTTCTCAAATGTGAAATAGCAGAAAGTATACCAAGCTTTGCTGAGTAAGTCCACGGTTCAAACAAGTGCGAGTAAATTTCTCTGTATGTTCATATTGTTTCAAAAGTCGCCATGGGATTGAGCATGTTGGTACTCGCCGAGGGTACCAGAAAAGAAAATGAAATTGCATCACATGGTGCTTTATTCTATTCAGCAATTAAACTCGTATAATGCCTGGTCATTTCTAATCTGTATTGTATCATTCAAAGGGATATACTTATGCTTATGAAGCGATACGTCATTCATTCTTGGTGGATTCCGAAAACTGCGTAAATTGGTTTTGCTGGTTGGAATCAGCCTGAATGTTGAAAGCTTGCGACATTTCCACCCTTTGCTGCATGACGAGGCTGAACCTTGGGCTAAGAGAAGACACATACCATCAATTTCAAGGAATAGACTGTTTTGTCGGCTTTGTGTCGACTCCAGCCTTGTGGTATTGCAATTCCATCTCCACGGTCCGTGTGATAACCATAGACCTCGAGGGATCCGAGCCGTTCTGAATAAGCTCGATGTCATCGTCGAAATAGCGGCTCCTACCATGTTGCCTCGTATTGCGTGTGCCACTAGTTGGCACTCCGGAGGGTTCAGACCCCGTGAAACAGCCTCCAGGGCAATGACGGCGCAGGAAGGGACGGAGCGAGGGAAGGCAGTCGCAGATAATGACAAGGACGGTTTCCGCATTCCTATCAAAATGTTAGAGGTGAACCACTACATGGACCCCCTAGAGGAAACCTTACGCCCATAGGACCGGAACTGCCATATGATAAGGATGGTCCCCTTCATAAAGCAAGTTGTCGACCGTGATTGCGCGAAAGATACTGGTAATAATGGTGCTGCTATACTCAGCTTTCTGCCTCATCCGAAATTAGTAGCAATGGACAAGGAAGTACTCACATGCCACCCAAGAAAAACATCAGAGACACTCCTAGCTTTTGCCATACCCGCATATTCAGTTTCCAGATCAGAGGGATCGGGGCGATTATCATTAAGAAATCCGTAATAACGTTTAGCACGGAACTTGCTAACATGATACTGAGGCGGCCTACACAGTGCCCTTCAGTTATTGTCGGGTCCCATGCCTTAGCAACCGGCTGGCAGCCGAACAAATAGAGGAAAACCAGTATAGGTGTGGGTATGGTGATGAGGGTCGCGATTCCGTATATGCAGAATCTCCATAGCTTCACATGGGGACTTAGGCGATAGTATAGCATGATCAGGCTCAGCTTTGCGACACAAACTAATGGAATGAACGTCACGACGATTGCTAAAATTAACTTGACTGTGTTAGTCTAAAAAATCTCGTATCTTTATGGCGGGGGGGAGTGAGGTGCATTCTTACCACCGTGAACCTAGTAAACTCACTCTCCGAGAGAGTAGCTTCGTGCTTCCCAATACCTCCATCACCGAAACCATCTAGTCTATCATGTTAGCCGACATTCCCGGGAGTTATCGTTAGAGTTGTAGAGAGGTGAAAGGACTTACACAGGGTTAAACCCTGCATGGCAACTGCTAACATCTATATCTGCCGTTAGTTTCTAGCTTATTTCGTGGTACCTCAACAGTCTTTAAAATGCTCACCCATGCAATAATCGTGAAAACTAAAAGCTGTCAGTATATTCCCGTCCCTCATCAGCGGCTAGTCATAGGCTCACCATTATGAACGCCAAACTGTCGGGTGATGAATACACTCGTATAGGTATGCACAACGAGTGACAAGGCGCCCGTAATAAGCCCGAAAATTACCAACGCTTCATTAATTGACCCGTACGCTTCATGTGAGAGACTGTTCCGGGGTTGGAGTCGAGTCCATCCCTCCATTGCAAGCGTCCAAGCCATATATTGCGGTGGTGCATCAATCCTCTAGCCCTTGACCTGGTTCGTGTGAGAACTGTAAGTGTTTGGCACTTAGGTCTCACCAAACCCGTCTAAAGGATTGCACATGCAGAATGATGAGCGTTTATAGAAGTAATTTTCAGATTGCCATGTACCTTAATTGATTGGGGTAACAGCCCATTCTAAGAAGAGAATTGGCACTAAAACGGCTCCCTTCTCCAAAAACAAATCCTGTGAGCCGCTAGAAGACCGCTATCAGTAAGCTAGTGTTCAACTTCAGGTCATTCAAGCTTAATTAATGCTCGCTTGGCCACGTGGGGGGGTTACCCTCATGACAGCACGCCTGTTGGATTTGCCGAGATTTCCCCGTGTGCTGTTTCGATATCCAGCTCAGCCTATGCTAGATGTCAATCTGGCAGATAGGCCGTGAACAGTGGATCGCACTACCACTAGGAGCCGATTCTTGTTATGCTGATCTTAATTTTCTACATTCAACCTTGGAGAGAAAGAGATAGAGAGAAACAGAAGCGTGAACGGAAGGATTCGATGACGGAATTTTAGTATCATCATAGGAATCCTTCGTGGCCCCATATGCGACGCATTACTAACGTTATGCAAGGGTGTTTCAAATTAGAGCATCTACCGGGATATCCTTTATGCCGACCTAGCCTATTAGAGAAATAAGTGCTTACCTTATCTTCATGAAGATCTCGCCTCACCTTATTATCTGGGGTTACTCTTGTGCCGCGAAACGAATCAAAGAACGGATTTTTGAGATTGCCGCTGTACAACACCAAGGCACATTATAGCCCGTCCAACAAATAGATCGAGTCTCTAACCTACAAAAAATGTTAATTGATTTGAGTTGCTCTGAAATCCCGCCGATCATGTCAGGTTGTGGTTAGATGTGTCTAACTCAAGGTGGGGATGTGATTGATAGCGGACGGACCACGGCAAGGCGCTGCTTTCCGTCTCCCCCGGCTAGGCAAATGGGATGCATTCTGCTATGTCCATTCCGGGATTGATTTTCCTGGCTTGCGTGCTCAAACCAGTTTGGCTGCCGACGTAGTTGACCACCTTAAAGGACGTTTGTATCCATCGTCCTCTGAGCGTTGCCCGATGAACTAGAAGGGGGATGACCTTCTCAAGACGGGGGGATTGCACGCATCCTCGAAGTCCACAGTAGGAGACCATGCTCTGAAGAATTCAACTCAAGGGAAGGGGTTCTGTCACCTGTGTTGGCAGATAAATCATTATAATGTTGTTCATCATTAGACTATTGTGCAATTGGGTATGATCTTCCTGGTGGATATATCCTCGGGGAGCAGATATGGGCATCTTCTTGCCACCCTTTGGGGTAGAGACACAGTGCGTGAAACAAAGACGCAGAGGATGGCCCTGGGAGTGCAGAGCTGGATCGATCAAAGATGACTCTGAGGTAAAAGAAGTGTAAGACCAGGGCAGCAGGTCGGTATATAGACGACAAGTCATCCTCACGGGATACCGTTACGCCAGCTGGTTGCAACAAGGTTAAAGGTCATATCAGTGGTTTGAAGCGTAACTGTATACAGATAGCATACAAACTCTAAAAGTGCTTTCGTTTTTCTCTTTCTCTTTTTTTTTAATTTCCTTTTTTTTTTTTTTTTTTTTTTTTTTTTTTTTTTTTTTTTTTTTTTTTTTTTTTTTTTTTTTTGTAACTGATTTGAGTTTTATGTGGCAATGGATATCCGTGGCTGCATACGCATAAGACGCATAAGACCCATAGATCACCCAAGTGAACCTAAATTGATGAATGATCACGACGCCAATGATTCATGTGAACCGAATAACCTCCTTTGGGATTCGGAAACATGATCATGAATTGGTCAAGATGTATTTCCACCTCGAGCTTTCTATCAAAGTCTATTGGGTCACTGGTCTGCTGCGTAACAACGAAGATAGCATAAGGACAGCTAAAGCCTGGAAATCCCCAAAAGGGGAGGAGGTAAATGAATATAAATATCCCCCCACTCAGTATACCACTCGAACACCTCCGTCACCTTTGTGGCTAATGCAGATAGTAATCGTTTGCTGAGTTCCAGCCAATCATGATTTCACAAGTCCGCAAAAGATTTTTGGACCCCTGAATGACTACAGAGTACGGAGTAGACACACTGCATCTCCAGAATACCGGCTGCGTGGATAGTTTGGAGCAGCTTGCTTGGACGGTCGATCTTCTCGGCGGAAACGGTCAGCTTAGCCAAGTGGGTCACTTCACGGCCTTGTTCCGTGATTCCAAGACGGTTGGCTGGTGACGCCTACATGAGTAGATAGTGTCTAGTATCTACTAATCATAAATACAAGACGGGCGCGGTGACCACTTTCCTAAAAGGAGTGATTTCAACGCAACCAACATTTTTGTACCCCGTAGTTCTCCCGTCGTGGATGTCGCGCTATTAGGGTTATTGAACGGGAACCCTTGAATCACTTTTTGTTCTCTCTAGGTGGATTTTCTCCTTTGTCACGCTACATGCGCCAAAAAAAAAAAAAAAAAAAAAAAAGAAATTATTTTATTTTATTTTTTTTGGTTGAAAAATAGAACTTTGAAAAGGGACGGGCGGGTACATGTTTCAGTTGCAAGAAAATTTTCCCGCAGGATTCACCTTGGCTAGTCTGCCCTAAACTCTAATATATTTGGCAAGCTCCTGATCCACTGTTAACTGCCCGAGCTAATCGCGTCCAAAGAGGTTAACCTCGATACACATTCCTTTTTGAATTCGGAATTCCCTGTTTTCTTGTTGTTTCTGTGATCGGGCTTGCTGGCCCGATAGAGTACCTTGGTTTTGTGATCTTCGTAGCATCCATCACCTTTCACACGGGCTAGATGTTCTTGGTGACTGCGTAAGCGTTGGAGTTTGGCCATCGGATCCACTGAAAGGTTGGGTATAACCATAGGCATTATCGGTGCCTAAGCCGAATGTCGGTGCCGAGTTCAATAGAGATCCGAGTTGATTCGGGTTGAGCCCATCAACTCCGGTCCGGCCAGCGATATATCATATGAATGGCACGATGTCTCATAAGACAGGGGTGTTCTATCATATGCATGCAGAATTTAGACTTTCCTACAAAGACGACGGTGTGATGCATCCTATATTTGCTCACCCCACGATGCTTGGTGAGCATTCGCCCCTAATTATCCTAGACTCCACATCTCGCTAGTTTACCTGGAAATCGACCCTCACTGCCAAGATGGGGTTCCCCCTGCGTCGTGCCAAGACTACTGAAGCATCGGAAATTCACATCTTGGTTGAAGGTGACGCCGTTGTAGGACATGAGTAATAGTTCAATTTCTCTTTGAACGTTCTGTATGGTATAAAAAAAAAGCACTATGGAGACCTATTGTTTTAAAATTTGCTTTCGAATAACGGACAAGTCCTGACAACAGTCAATCTTTAGGAAAAAAAAAATGTCAATATGCGTAAGGCTATCTATCTATCACGTTGTCCATCTATTCAGCTTCTCCACCAGACGAGCTATGTCCCCTAACAGATATCGCAGTCATTGGTGCCCAGGAAACTGTGAAATCATCACTCAGCTCTTTTAGAGGCTTTTGTTCTCAGCTTCATGAACAGATACACCAAACCATATGAACTGAAAATGAAGATCACAAAAATGCCCACGTCTCTCCAGCCAAAGTAGTAGTCGTTCAAGTTTATGGTCTTCAAATAACCGCCTCCGCTCGTATAGGGACAGACACGGCATTCGGAGCGTGCCTCGGGATTGACCAGGTTTGCGTCAGACTCTTCTAGATACGAAGACAGGTACTCCAGACATGTCATGTTGGAAGGTGGATTAAATGTGGCGAACTCCGAGTCAGCACACTTCACATCGACATCGAATATGTTGAACACCAACAGGCTCCCGACTAGATAAGTGAGAGGGTTCATGTAATACATCCAGTATCTCCAGAATGGAATAATTTGATCGTATGGGACCAATATGCCACAGAAAGAAACCATGATTCCGACAAGGAGAGGATTGACCAGTGCGGCAAAAACAGCATTTGGCGAGTAAGCTGCGACAAATTGACCGATTCCTGTGTATGAGAACTCATACAGGACTACAACAAATAAAGCGGCCCCAGCCTTTTCTGAGGCTGCTGGGAAACCGACAGTATAGTACCAACAGAGGAAGTACAGCACGCCGCAGACACAGAGATATGGGAACTCGGACACAATAAGAGCCGTGACGAATGCTTTCCAGGAGTACATCCTTGATTTCTTTTCCCGTGCATCGTAAATATCCCGTCTTTCAATAAAGAGGGGCTGGAGCTGATTTACCACGCCCGGGGCAACAAACATGAACACGAAAATAGTGAACATGCGAAGCTGCATGTCATTTACAGTATCCCCGATCATCCAGTATGAAAATCCATTGAACAGGGCTAGTCCAATATGCAGGTATATCTTATTGTTCACATAGTTCGTATTCCGAAAGAGTGCGAGATTCATGCGGCGCAGGACAATTTTAGTTTGGTACCAGAGTGGTGTCGCATACTCGTTGTTATCAGCACTTGAGTTATTCACTGGGTCTCTTGAAGCGGTGTCTCGAATAAGCCTGTCGAGCTCAACCATTGACTGCTGATACTCTGGCGACTCCACCCATACACGGTGCCAGTCGATACTCGAAGCTCGACCTGAAACGACGTCGATCATATGGTCTGCAGGGTTCATTTGACTAGGACAGGGCGATCCATGGCGGTTGAAGTATTCTTTGAGCGTGCTGGCATTTCCTCCGATCTCTCCAAAGTAGACAGTTTTGCCACCTGGGGCCAACAATAAGAGGGTGTCAAATTGGTAGAACAACTGGGCCGATGGCTGATGGATGGTAACTAAGATGGCTTGGCCCTGGTTTGCAAGCTTTCTTAGGAATCGCATAGTGTTAAAGGCAGATTGCCCATCAAGGCCCGAGGTTGGCTCATCTAGAAAGATCAGAATACTAGGCTTGGCGACTAATTCGACGCCTATAGTAACACGCTTCCGCTGCTCAATGTTTAAACCGCCTGCGTTAGGCTTTCCTATGAGAGTATCCGCAATGTCTCCAAGTTCAAGAAGGTCAATAATGACATCAACGTATCCGAGCTTTTCCTTTTCAGAGGTGTTGGGAGGCTGCCTTAAAAGAGCAGAGAATTCTAATGCCTCTCTAACGGTTGCATAGGGCTCATGAACATCAAGTTGTTCACAATACCCAGCCGAGCGCTGGAACGAAACTGATAGAGGCCGGCCGTCCACCATGATTGACCCTTCAATTTTACCTTCTGTTTTCCTCTGGGCAAGGACGTCCAATAATGTAGTCTTCCCTGCTCCAGAAGCGCCCATTAGAGCACCTAGCATACCAGGCTTTACCCATCCATGAACGTTATCCAATAGCACACGGGGGCCAGACGGAGTCTTTACAGTATATGTTAGGTTCTTCCAGGTGAAGACGGAGGTATTTTTAGCCAATTGGGCCTCAAGAGCAGGTGTCGAAAAGGGTGGTGAACCATCCATTTTCTCTTGACTATGGTGACCATGGCAATACTTTTCTAGCGCTTGGGACTCCTCATCATCATTAAGACTCAGCTGCAGATGATGAGCCAGTCTTTCCCTGGGAATGAGAAGCTGTGCTCCGGACTCAGAAGGACTTTTCCACATCATGGTTGCACCGATCGTAACCACTACATAGAAGACCCACCAAGCCCAGAGAATACCAAAGTTCCGCCATAAGTGCGTATAACTGTATGATAAAGCACCCAGATATTGTTCCCCAGTTAGCGAGGCGAACCCTGGGGTTGAACCTCTCACCCCAGCGCACGACCGATATGACATACTCACATTAGCGTAGCTTTCGCCATGAGGGATCAGGTTGCCACCGGTGCAGTCGATCTCTCGATCACGGAACTCGTTACTCATCAAGCCATCGAAAGCGTACGCAACAGGGTTAAGCCAATATAACCACCCAAACCACGGCCGCATTTGGGTATATTGAATCTGAAAGCCTGCGTACATGGCCATAATTGTCACCACGTATCCTGAAACTTTGGAGGCACCATCAAACGTTCGGAAAACCGCACCGACGGCACGGAATAGAGCAGTAGAGCACATCGCACATGCGAAGAGGACCACGAAATACGTAAAGAACGCACTGGCAGACAATTTCAGGCCAACCATAAAATACAGGATTACAGACCAAAGGCTGATCTGAAAAATTGTGATTGGAATATCCGCAGCTATCTGTCCGATGCAGAACGCGGCCGGTTTGCAATATGCAAAGGCGTCGTGTTTCACTACCATGGGTCTGCCTGAGAAGGAATCGACAACCTCTGACATGGCGCTCATACTGTTGTAAAGGATGGACCAAAACAGGGCGCCGGCTTTGAGAAAAAGCCCAGAAGTGTCAGGTTTCACCTGGTAATACATCGAACCAGCTACTAAAGCCTGTATCAAAGTCGAGCCTTGCTTCATGGCAAATGTTTTCTTATCGCCGAGTAGCACCTGATATTGTCGAATAATACAAGCATGTACTTGCGTCGCAAAGTGGACAGTGTTTGCGCTTCTTGGATGGTACTTCTCGAGAGCGACAGATTCTTTAAAATCTTTGGTGCGTTGCTGCGACAGCTCACTGGTAGGATAATCATATTCAGAGGTCATTTGAGCTTTTATGCTAGAGTTGCGGTAGGATGTGGCAATGGCTTCCGCGTTCCGGGGAAATATGGCTTCATACCCAGGACGAATTCGACGTTCCAAAGGAACTGTAACACTGGTCAGATAATCTCCAATATTAGCACCCTCGCTGCATTCGAATCCGAGGCTCTCCATGAATTGTTGTGCTTGGTTAGCAGGTCCATAATAGATTTGCTTCCCCTCATCTAAAACAAGCACTTTGTCAAAAAGGCGGAAAATATCATTTCCAGCCTGGTATAGTGTTGCAACGATCGAGCTGCCATGTACATCCGCCATCGCACGCATCATCTTTGCCCAGTCCAATGCACTTGCCGCATCCAGACCTCTAGTACTGTTGTCCCAACAGTAGACAGACGCGCCAGATGCTAGGCATTCCAGAATTGAGACCCGTTTTCGTTCCCCCCCAGAAACACCACGAACATATTCATTGCCCACTTTCGTTTCTGCCGTATGAGATATACGGAGACTCTCTAAGAGGAATTCCTTCATCTCTGCACGGTACGCCTCTGCATGGACAGCATCCCCAGGGAGACGAGCGGGTACCTTCAGACGAGTAGCAAAATCCAGGGTTTGTCCCACAGTCAACGAGGGGAAGAATATCTCTTCCTCTGTATTCATAATGATCTGGCCTGCATAATTCTCCGCAGCCTCCTCATGGCCCATACTACCATACCACACGTCACCTTCTATTTCTTCATAGCCCGTCCTTCGATTGGCAAGCATCTTCAAGAGTGTTGTACATCCGGATCCAGGGCGGCCGAGAACCAGCAACATCTCTCCTGGTTTAACACATCCATGGCTCTGATGAAGTATTGTTTTCAATGGTATGCCTTGTCGGTGTTTCTGCAGACGACTAAGGATGTTAAACTGCGAAAAGACATTCTCATTGATTGTTGCTTCGGCACTTTTCGCTTTCACAGTCAATTCATTCCAGGTGACTCCAAGTCGTCGGGGTTTGTAGCCGGATTTTAAACTTCGGTGCAAAATATCTTCGAATTTAGAAGCCAAAGGACTAGCCTCGGCCTCGGTCATAGTAGACTTGTGCTCCTCTAGAGTCCAGTTTGTGGTTGATGGTGGAGCGGTCGAGGTTTCCATGGTTAAAGGTGGCCCAATGATACTCGAGGATACTCAACATAGACCGTGCATTACTGAGGAGAGAGAAGCTGGAAGATACAAGAATAAAATACTCAATGAACGCGAAAAGAAAGCGAGAAAAGAACAAGGCACCGTAGTAGCCTGTTTAAATGTTGGCTGGTATTGGCGCCTGGCCCACATCCTTACAAATAATCAGTAAAAGATAGTCACCAAACTCCGATAAATGGGTCTAATAGGTAAAGAAAAACGCTATATCGCACCAAAATGCCTAACAATCAACGTGGGATAGGCCATATTGGTTGCTCGGATTGTGAGTCGGACCCTCGGACAGTCGCATTCGGATCCACAAGCAGCAGCCAAGGAATTTGGCGAGTGATTAGTGAAATGGTACCGATGTACTCGGACAGAATCTGCATGGTTATATATGTAGCTTGCCATTTCAATAGCAGCTCTCGTAGTATATGGCCTGTTTTTATTTTGTCTTATTTTCCTTGAGGCATGTATGATAGAAGACCAAGGATATGTTAAGTATCGCAAGTTAAGTTGTTGATAGAGAATGAAGATGGCTAAACCTATATGGGAAGGCGGTCCTTCAGGCCAGGAACAACCCTCGGAACAAGCCTTTTTTAGGACTAGTACTGCATTGAAAATGTTCCGAATTTCCGACCACTTTTCTCGAAAACTAATTTCCGAGATTCCCGAAATGCCGACAACATTGGAGACAGTAAACTGAGAATCCTTCCTTATGAAATTATGCTCCTTCAGGTAGTAGAACCATAAAAAGTCAGCTGACACCTGATGGCCGAAACGTCCGGTATCTCGCCCTTGGCATCACTCCGCAGACTCCCAGCTGTAAGCATCGCTATATATCACTGCCAGTTTTTGTACCCACACCAATGGTGATATGCCATCCCGAGGTGCTTCAGAGGAATTGACGCACTAACGAATGTGTTTGTTCTTTCTCTCATACTTTTAGTGTGACCTATGCCACGCAAGGAAGGTAACTAGCATCCTCAACAACTACCGGTAGTCAATTGCAGTAGCTGTGGTCATTACTGTCACTGAGTATATATACAAACTGTGTCTGACGCCGGTTTCTGGAGACAGGTTAAGTGCGACCGGCAGCCACAGTGCCATGGCTGTTCGAGTGCGCAAGTCCCATGCATTCGTGCGAGACCCAAGCAGACTCGCCGCACTCGAGTCTCACGGTACGTGTGGCAGCGCACTTATTACAGAAACATTTCTTATACATTGTGCTGTACAGTTTTCGAAGACCTGGGGATTCTAACCCAAGAAGCAGAAATAGGGGCGTTGGTGATCTATCCCGTAGAAGCCCACCTAATCCGGGGATCAGTCTCGGTGGACATGGTGCTTCTCGAGGACTATCTTCAAGCACCTTAGAAGGAACCAGACAAGTGAGACACAAAACGACTCTGCCCGCTGAAGCCATCCGCTCTACTGCGTATGTATATCCAGCAAACGAAGTCAATATAATCCGACGTGAACTAGACTCGAACTCGTCCCTTTCCACAAGCCGCAGGCATGTGTTGGAGTCTGCCCTATCTTTGATTGGTGACTTCAGCAATCCCTCACATTCAGTCGAAAGCTCAAGCTATGATCAAGAGTCAGATGATGATACACCAGATAATGTGGGACTTCCAGAATTGTTCTTCATGATGATGAATCGTAAGTACCCTTCTTCAGTCCCTTTTTAGCCATGAGACTTATGTCTATCCAGCTTGTCCCGATTATTCTACGCCATGGAAACTTCACTGGCCCGATCACATATCTCTTGAGAGGTTTGAGACCATGTGTCTGGCGGTTGTGAATGGTCAGGCGACCGGTCAGATAGCATCTCAGTATAAAGTCTGTATATTTGCAAGAGCAGTTACCTACATTAACAGATGGCTGCGTATATGTACGTCCAGCGAACTGGCTCAAGCCCTAGAAGCTTCGAAGAAGAAGTATATAACGGCTGCGCTCCGGTCAATTCGAGAACTTGATATTCTGCACAAACCGAGCCTATTGATGCTCCAGTCTTTGCTTTCGGCAGTGAGTATAACCTAAGATACAAACTCCTGTGCATCAATGTATCTATGATTACACATCTAACAACTTAGTATTGGGTACTAGGTCAACCTGATGCAAACTTTGGGTGATACTACTCAAGCTTGGACTTTAACGGCTTTCGCATCGAGGCTCCTGGTGGCACTGGGTTATCATAACGTGGACTCAAGGATGCTTGAAGAGTGTGACAGGTCTCATGAAATACGTCGCTGTATACGATGGTGCTACTACTTTGATAAGGTTCTGAGTATGCTTCTAGTGCGACCACCATCCTTGCCAGCGCTGAGTGTTGAGCCAGCCTCGTTGCTTCTGTCAAGACAAGCAGACCCTTTAGATATGAAAGGCAATATTTTAATTAAGCTGGCGCATGTGCTGGATGGTGCCCTTTCTGTACTGATGCCTGGTGATGGAATTCCTGATAACCAGACTCTGGAAACTATCACTCGCTTAGAAGTCGAATTGCAAGACATATGGGAAGAGCTGTGTGAGGTATGCATCCCCCTTCTTCTTCCAACCAGCCATCCTAATACCGTCTAGGCAAGAGCGAAATCGAGTGACACAATAGAACTGCGCTTGGAATGGGATGCAGTGGACTTCACCTATCATTCTATCATAACAACAGTCTTGCGACTCAATTCGGTTTCCTTACATGACCATCGTGTGCGTGAACGCTGTTTATCTCATGCCCGCAGAGCATTACGTTCAATGAATGTGCTGCAACATCATATCTTGCGGGGTGAACAAATATACCACGATTTTGTGTTCTGGTATGTATGCCTCCTTTACTCGTCAACAGAGACTATGGGAGATCGACGGCTAACTTATCCCACACACAGGACCGTACTTCTCTACCCACTTACGCCTTTTTTCATTATCTTTTGCAATGTCATTGCAACATCCAATCGCGAGGACTATAATCTTCTAACCCAAATAACAGCGGCCTTATCCCGCATCAAGGAATGTAACCCTTCAATATTCCGATTGCATGGGTTATTTTCACAGTTCACAGCTTTGTGCGATCAGCTTTATGAGACCATTGCTCAGGATGTTTCACAGCAGCATGAACAACCCATGGAGGCAATCAGAAGCCAGCCCACTGCAGTTGCCAACTCTAATGATGTTAACGTATCGGTATATCCTCAACTCCATGAATCGCTTACCGCAAGGGCACACAGCAGTGATAGCACTCAACTAGGAAGCTCGGAGCAACAGGTGCTGTATTCGCATGCACTCGATCCTGGATCTAGTGCGGAAGGGATATCTCAGCAACCTTCGTCAATGTGGGATGACGGGCTTATGTGGGAACTTTTCAATATCCAGCCAACTGTTGAATGGTTCGATGCGGGTTATAAAGATAGTGCGACTGGGCTATGATACGGTATTACAATGATATGCACAAATATGACCATATGTATCAAACCAAGACAAAATGAACGTCAAGATGGATATATGTTCGAACCAGCTGTTTGCATGAATAGTGTTGCCAGGCGTACAAGCATACCTTGCCTGGAGCGAACCGTAGTCCACGATTATATCCAAAAGAAGTTCCATCACATTATAGAAGTACTGCACTGTCGTATAATTGATAGTAGATTGCATGGAATAGACGTGGGTACGGGAAACACATATATGGCATACACAGAGATATACACAGATAGTTTCATGGGTTTGTACGTGACCAAGGGTTCTGGCACCCATTCTTCCCGTCATCAACGACCGGGAGGAGCCCGAAAGGAGTGGTATGCAGGTATAATACATTCATCCCTGTGTGCGGCGGCTAGTAGTGATATCTCGGTAAGTTGCTTCTATCAATCATTTTAAACAGCTGATACATCTAGGCGGCATCTACATAATACCTTCACTTTGGCCATGTGGCGCTCTTTCACCCAGTACGATATCCTCACGGGTTACTGAGATGCGGACGCTCTTGACGATAGTATTACCAGTACCCCGCGCTCCTGAGGTGCTGGGCTCCTTCGTTTGCCGAGACCACCTCCACGACCTGGTTTTCGACTGCCGACTGTTATCGTTCTCACTAATACCTAGTGATTTTGAGGCATCTTCGGTATATGCGAGGCCCTGGTCATCTTCGTAGACTGCTACGAACATCTTTAGAGATGAAGCGGTAAGCACGAGAACACTAACACCGAGATGGATTAGGCGACTGTATCTGCTTCTGGATAAAGTATAAATGGATGGCAGAGAGAGGAATGAGACTAAAAACGTTTAGAATCTGGGTCAGCTGTTAGTAATGGAAGGAATAGAGGTTAAACATACATAATGCGGCAGCTGAGAATGGTGAAGATGATGAATTTCTTGAATAGAGAAATTTGAACGTTATAGATAATTCCCACGGGATAGGCTAGGATAAATGCTTCAAGGACGATATCTAGGGCGCAGATAACCTTCCGACGCAGTAGCTATAAGTCACAAGATAGGTCGATGATAGTCGAGGTGGTTTCCAAAGCAATACGAAGTAGAACTATAATTACTCACGAGACCAGCGCAGTGATTATCAGTATCTTTCCACGGGCTCTCACTGCAACGAGCCCCTAGAATGGCTATCGCGAGAATAGCCCAGACCGAACAAGCAGCGAGGATGGCACTATTCGTCCGCATAGAGCGACAGATGGAGAGGTTCCGATAGAAGATCATCGAGCAAATTTTTGACAGACCGACGACAAGTATATAGAACAGGTCAGCTACATAAACCGTCTGGCTTTGGTGAGCATCAATTCCATAACTTTCTCTAGATTGACACACCTTCAGCATCGGCGTGGAGTTCTTGTCCGAAACCATACCTCGCATTTTACCCCACCCATAGTGAACGGAGGCTAGAATAAGAGAGACTTGCACGCATGCACATACCTGATAGGAAATGTCAGAGCGACCTAGCCTATCTGATGTAGGGCAAACAGGGGCCGAGAGAAGGGATACCTTTTTACGACGCATACCACTGCTGTGAGAAGTATGTAATCATCCTTCAGCACGGATCTTTTTGAGGCAGCAAATGCGCGGATTGAAACAGAGGCCAGGGTTAGAAACAAAGCGAGCGAAGTGATCACCACGAGTAAGCCACTATGATCATAGTCAGCGTCCGCTGCTAGAGGAGGCGAAATCTCGGATTGCAGTGGACTAGATCGAGCTGGCATTGTACTTGGCCAAGTTGAATGGGATTTATATCAAAAGATTAAGGTCGGTATGGTATCTCCATATATTCAGGTTGAGGTTGGCCCTCCTACAACCCCGCTAGAAGACAAAATGGTACGGAAAGATGAGACTTTATCCGCTGACACGTTTAAAATCCGTTTCTTTTTCTATCTTACAGCAGAGTCTGACATCCAAGGGCTCCGAGCTTCCACCGCATATTGTCCCTGTCACATCGACATCGACAGCGCACAGACGGTGGTTCAAGTCTATTCGTGCACACATGTGTGCCAATAATTTAAAAAAAATTTTTTTTTTGCACGATTGGTAGAAGGGTGTCATCGCATATAGTAGGCCGTTTTAGCCCTGGTGATGAAGCTGTGAAGGATTTGACCCGCAGTCGATCATCTCCAACCACGGCCTAAATCTCAAGCTACTGGGCACCTACGTAGGACAAACGTCTTTGGACTAGGATTCAATGCGGTTAGTCCTTCGTAATGAGTACGAAGCGGTTCATTAAGTTATCTTATTTGCTTTTCTTTTTTCTTTTTTATTGGCAGCGCCAATATTTATGCCGCATGTTGTCTTGGCGAGGGTATGTAAGAAACGACGGAGAGGAACGGTCCGAATGGAGGATAGTTTAGGATATCGCTCTTTGGGATTGTCCTTCTCGAGTACTCCGTATTGAACACTTATCTGGACCTATTGATGGTCAAAGGCCGGATAAGTCCTTTCTACCCAGTGAAACTTGGGTTGGTTGCGAACATGGTGGCTTTATCGTTGACTCGGGAGAAAAATTAGGGTTTGGTCCGGTCAGCCACCAATTGTCTTACTATATTTACCATGACTCCCGTTTCTTGAATTTCACTCGTGACCGGAAGATAGAAGAAGTCCATGCAAGTATAACCTCGTCAGTTAGATCCCTCGTATTATGGTTCGGTATGTCGTACATAGTGGGCAAGCATGCAGATCGAGTGGCCGGGTTGACCCTACTTCTGTCCTTCTGTCTCGAATTATCTCTTCTCGTCTCTGGAACAATGAACAAAGTCCTTCGTCGGAACTTGAACATGTCAGGAGCATAAGGGAAAAGGGGTAGCTCAACGTGGGCTCTTTGTTCCAGCATAGTTGGTTGTATTGCCAGGATTGATACAGTATTCATCGAAGCATTCGTCCGTGAGGTTGGACAATCCATGAGGTGTGACAGCAAACATACAAAACATGCTGATTGCACTCTTACTGTCCCGATATCACTGACCGTGACAGATAGCATGCTACAACATCCCACCCTTCAGTGGGTATTTGATTTCTTTCTGCTTGACTTATCCTGATTTAGTTACTATTTCAGTGTTTGAGGATGCAACTACCACTGAATATGCTCCTAATACACAAAAGCCGGGAGATCTTATCTCGACTACTGCGTCTCGGAATATTGACATGGAAAACAATAATAAGGATGGCGAAGAAATGGGGACCCGGTTTGACCAGACCGACATGACGCGCATGGGTAAAATCCAGGAACTCAAGGTATGCTGATAGCACTCGTTGATAGCCGGGTATCATGGACTAAAACATTGGCGATGAATGCTACTGCAGGGAAATCTTCGCCCCCTAACTGCTCTAAGCTTTGCATCGGTACTCCAGGCGACCTGGAAATTTCTCCTGATGTGCGGGATTCATTTTGGGTCTCCCAATTGATGGAGGCCAGCTGACGCTCAAAGCGTCGATTAGAGGAAACACTGAAGCGCTCGTGAACGGCGGCAGGGCCGGTTTATTCTGGACGTACATGTGGACCTTTGCTGGATTCGGGCTGATTATTCTAACAATGTCCGAAATGGCCTCAATGCAAGTGAAACTCTGAACTTACTTGATATCTCAATCGGGTCTGGACTGACAAATGTGGAAAATGCAGGTCCCCTACTTCTGGTGGTCAGTACCACTGGGTTTCCGAACTTGCATCTTCCCACTATCAACGTGTTTTGAGCTATATCACAGGCTGGATGTCGGTGCTGGCATGGCAGGCTGGCGCAGCGTCGGGCTCATTCCTGACCGGCACGATTATACAAGGGTTAATCAGTGTGAAAGACTCAAGTTATAAGCCTGAGAATTGGCAGGGCACGCTGTTCGTTTTTGCAATGATCCTAGTTATCTACTTTTCAACGTCTACATAGCTAGTTGGATGCCCCGTATTCAAAACCTGCTATTGGCATTACACATTCTTTGCTTTGTGATAGTCATAACCGTCCTGTGGGCAATGGCTCCACAGCAACCTGCGCACGCCTTATTCCTAGAATTCAGCAATACCGGTGGGTGGTCCAGTATGGGATTGGCCCTAATGGTTGGTCAGACCTCTGCCATTTATGCCGGACTCAGCTCCGATGCCACGGCCCATATGGCCGAGGAAGTTCGCGACGCCGGTAGATATGTGCCGATCGCTATCATCTGGGGCTTCTTTACCAATGGCGCCATGGCTATTGTCCTGGTAATTACCTATCTGTTCGCCATGCCATCCCTGGAAGATGCCCTAGACGACCCAACCGGCTTCCCTTTTATCTATGTTTTCAAGAATGCAGTTGGGACTGCGGGAGTGAATGACCTCACGGCCATCATCCTCATTCCTGTCATTTTTAGCAACATCCTCTTCAATGCGTCAACAGCGCGCCAAACCTATGCGTTCGCTCGTGACAAAGGCCTGCCGTTTGCCAAATGGATCTGCAAAGTCAATCCGAAGCAGAAGCTCCCTGTGAACGCTATCGGACTATCCTGTGTCATCAGTGGCCTCTTAGCCTTGATTAACATCGGCTCCGACACGGCTTTCCACGCCATTATCACCCTTAACGTGGCAGCACTCATGTGGACATATGTGGTATCAGTCGGTTGTTTACTATATCGCAGACTGTCCTGCCCAGAAACACTACCTCCACAACGGTGGAGCATGGGGAAATATGGAATCTGGGTGAACGCAGCAGCCCTGGTGTATGTAGTATTTGCTTTCTTCTCGCTTTGGCCCACCAGTACTCCAGTCACCCTCACCACTTTCAACTGGAGCGTGGTCATTTTTTTAACCGTTTTTTTCATCAGTGGGGTGATGTACATTATCAAGGGACAAAAGGAATATGCCGAGCCGGTGATATCTGTCAGACGCGACGCAATGCCACAGGCTCTGGTCAACCGACATGGTATTCGCCGAGAGATTTAACTTTGGGAAACAAGTCAGCCACGTCTATTTGTTCGTTTCTTTCGTTGTATTTCTTATATCTTTACGCCAACGGCCTACTTCGGAGGCTTTCTTCATGTTGCCGGTCAACTATGAAAAATAATGCCTCGATTAACTATGTATCGCAAAGCAAGACCTAATAGAGGACACATGAACTACATAATTATCAATCTTGATTGCGTATATATTCTTGTTACATTATCGTGTCACATCGTCACCGTGAGTCATTGGTCTTCATAGTGACTTCCCCATCAGATCAGCCCTTCGCCCGGTGCCTTGCTTGAAGTGCTGTGTACTTTGGCGAGTTACATCTTGGTCCAATACACGGCTTTCCCTTCCTTTCTTCCTGGAGGTTTACTCCTGCGTAATAATTACCTCGTGATGTAGAAGATCGGTTCCATCATAGATTGCACTGTACGGAGTAGTGATAAAGTGGAAACGGGAATAGAGGTTGTATTTGATGAATAGAATGCAAAGCAAAAGAGTTAATTTGATCTTGCAATAGCGTAATGGTCGCACCTCGAGGAATGACCCATGTGCCCAGAGGGCTAGACTACACAATATCAACATGATATCCCTAGGCAGGTGGTCAATTTCAAATGGTCACATTACCTCATACTTTGAATAGCCATGGTTGAGCGACAGCTCTATGAGGTAACCGTAGCGACATAGAAGACCTAAGTCATCGAGATGGAGAGGCTATTTAAAAAGCCCTGTCTCCCTCTTTTATACAGCTCTCTCCTCTTACATCTCCATCATACCAGCCACAATGTCCTTGATATTCGTGGCCATGCTTTTGGGCGTGGGACTCAGTTCCCGACTGGCCATTCGCCAATCCTGCCATGTTCAGGATGTAGCCCACACCTTCTACGGATTTCCCGACAATGATCCTCCCGGCTGTGCGATCGCGTACGACTGCGGCCGAGGTCTGACGGCTGGGGGAGTTGGAACCTTCAACGACCCGTTAACCTTCGCCTCAGCCCCGGGCGAGTTTCAGATCTGCGAAGTCATCTACGACCCCTATCTGCGCAAGTATCTTCGCATGGAGGATTTCTGTGACTCCTGCAATCGGAACTGGGCCAACAAGGTCTGGCATATCGATATCTGGACAGGTTCCAGTGCTGTCAATGGAGGAAACGACCAGATTAATTGTGAAAACCGGTTGACCCCGACGCCACAGCACAAACCTATCATTAGAGGACCGGGCCCAAATCTACCTATAGACGGTAGGCGCTTCTTTCTTTGTTACGACAGTTCCTTTTGTTGCAGGTGTTATTGTATATTGACTGACAATAGCTACACCTCTCTACGTTACGTCCGTTTGCAACGCTGGGGGCGTATTTCCTGGTTATGATGCTCAGAGCTTTTGCTAAACATTATCGCATTGGAAGAAGCCCCAACGCTGTGAAAGATTTATAAACAGAACTGTCTTTACTATATATTCGCCTGAGAAGCTCATGTTTCTTGCTCTCATGGGTATTGTTAGCCTTTTCCTGCCAATGCTTTGCTATGGTGTCTGAACAAAATCCTATATGAATGAAAAATTTGAAACTAGTATGACCTCATTTTGTAGTAGTCTTAAGGTCATCACCTTTTTGAACCATCAGCACTCAGATGACCTTCACTACTGATGGGCCAAATTCCTTGGTTCGTACAGCAACACACCCATATGGCTTTTATAATTGTCATGGCATGATCACTATGTCGAAACTACCTGTTTGCTATGTGAATAATGACATATAATGTGATCACTATTGACCATTGACCATTTGTTTTGCGTGGGTAATTAGAAAGTTTTGAGGGATATATCCACAGTTCTTTATTGAAATTTCATATCCGGTATAGCTGCAGCTTCTTATTTTAGTGCGTTCCTTCGACTGAATGAATGAGTGCTTTGCCTTCCCGATGGGGCGCCGGGCAATAAAAGCCCCCTATCTCATGATCCTCAATAAGCATGACCCGCAATTGAATGCTCCATCGACATTCACCACGAATAGATGCTCAAGAGTATACTTCTATAATGTTCGGCTCACTATTCACGTCATTGATACCCAATAAGGGTAAATGATGGTTGGTTGGAATAAGTCAACCCTATATAAATCCTGCCGCTCTTGTCCCACCGAGCATTCCTGTATGAATTAATTCTCACATGAACCAGTACGACATCGTTTCACAAGAGAAGAAAGAAAAATGCTGATCCACCAGCTAGTCCTCTTCTCCCTTGCTGCACTTGCTGCTTCTGCGCCTGTCTCAGAAGAAAAGCGCAGTGGCATTCTAGATGGTATTTGAAAAATTCGTCCTCATCTTGAGCTGCATTGTCATCGATCCTAACCACTAGAAACGCAGGCTACGAGTCAGCCGGCGATATGGACTTCCCCAACGCCCCCGAGAACGAGCCCACCAAAGAGGCAGACAGGATGTTTAACGGAATTTGGATACCCCATACCATAGAGTGGAAAATCCCACCTCATATACGCTCTGACTCTGAAACGGACTTGTCAGCCGGAGGCGCCGAGGAAACTGGGGACGATGTCGAGGACCAGTGAGACTGGATCTGGGTTACCAGGAGAGCGCCGAGGAAACTCTCCCGCGCAAGATATAACGCACCTCCGAAGAGGGGACTAATACACAATGTCGATTAGGATGTAATGTGGCTTGCATAAGCATTGTTGCAAGTACGAAAGAGCTAAACCCCGTCCAGATGAATGGTGGCAATCCTTTCATTGACTGCTTCTCATCCTCATAAACTGTACCCTGGTCAGGATGCTGATATGGAGCTAAGCTCATAGCGTAAGGGGATATATTCATCTCAAATTGCTCCCCTGATGCTTGTAATGCATAGATAATGCCATGAGCTATAACCTTTTTGTGTTTATTTTTAACTGGAGGTTCAAGAGACAGTGGCTTTACTTTTGTTGGTAAACCTAGAAGCTGTCTAGATATCTTCAAACGGACTTCCCGGCAAACCTTTGCCAATTTACCTCAAGGGTCAGAGTCCATGCGTAGTCCATTGCATAAGGAGTATGTCTCGCAGATCTGTACCACATAGCCCATGAGTACTAGGGAAAGACTTGGCTTGAAAAAGCTTCTGATAACCTTCAGGGTCAAACCACCAGACAAAAGGTCGTACTGACCTCCTGAGACGACGCTCGACAACCAACCACACTGGCGCATCTCCTTGTGCAACTGTGCCACATAGTCTCACAGCAAGCGCCCGCCACACATGAGCTATCAAATACTTCAGGTCTAGAGTCGCCGTCGGTTGCTCGATACCAATTGACTTTGATTTAAAACAACGATGATATTACGCCTCAGCGATCAATACGAAAAGGGGCGTGTTTCAGACAGATTTCTTTATACTTTACCTTACAGCCACTTAATTCAAGTTATGTGTATAAATATCGGCGAAGTTCTCACCGACTTCACTACCAGAAACAAATTCAAACATCCAAGTCCTCAAGTTCTTAAGCACGTCAGCCAAACATTCTTCTTTTACCAAAGAACTTCAACTCCAAAATGAGATTTCAACAGTTAGCTCTCTTCGGCTTAATTGCTCTGGCAGCTGCGGTTCCTCTTTCTGCGAAGGACAACCGCGCCAAGCTTGCATCGGGTATATACTCACTTCCATGCACCTCTGCTAAATCTATCATGTTCCAATCAACGCTAACTATTTATTTGATGCAGAAGCCCCCCTTTCTCGTAAGAATGAGTATAGAGATATCTCCGCTCGTGCCACTATTCCTGGTCTCAGGGGCGAAACAGTCAACTTGATTCTTCGCGGTGAAACAGCTACAAACGGTACTAGGCATGGCAAAGGTGGCGAGGGTGGCAAGGAGGGCGGAGAAGATGGAGATGGCGAAGACAATGAAGAAAGTGAGGATGAGGGTGACGATGGTGAGGAAGGCAAGAACAAGGAGGGCGAGGAGGGTGGTGAGAGTGGTGAGAGTGGTGATGGTGAGGAAGGTGAGGAGGGTCATAAGGGTCCGCACGGAGGCAAGCATGGCCAGGAAAGCCAACACGGTCAGGGAGGCCAACACGGTCAGGGAGGCCAACACAGTCAGGGAGGCCAACACGGTCAGGAAGGACATGATAGCAATGGCCAAGCCGCTAAATGAGGACTGCACAATGGGAACAGATCCACTGAAGAACCGTTTTGGACAAGCTGCTTTGACCGACGGAGGTATCTTGAAGCATGAGAAGGTCAATAATTTGCAGGGACTGGTCCTTGCCATTTTTCAAATGCTTGCGTTGGCTTCTCTTTTGTGTTTTGACTGTTCTATTAATTCCTCGTAGCCAAGTGCTGAATCACCTTTTCTCTATATCCAGATATCTAAGGATGGTCTATTTACAGTAACGCTTCATAAGCCCAAATTCCAATAAAACCAGATAGCCCGATTTGCCAAAGACTCAATCAACAACAAGAATTCCACGAATTAAAGTGAAGCGCTTGTAGTAGCAGACTCCGACTTGGGAGGCCATTTAACACGCCGTTCGGCGCGCACGTACAAATTATTAGGCCGGATCAGTTGGAACATAGGGTCGTACTCAATCGGCCCATCGTTCTCCTTTATGAACTTGTACCGGTATACTAGCTTCGGCAAAAATACCTTGACTTCTTGGAGCGCAAAGTTGAAGCCAATGCACATACGTGGACCAGTAGCAAAGGGGATATAGGCGGCTTTGTGTCGGTTCTTGACCTCTTCTGTGTCCCATCGGTCAGGGTCGAATCTGGTTGGGTTGCTCCAGACTTCTGGATTATTGTGAAGGTGATGAAGAGCACCAATTACCACGGATTCTTCAGGTAACTTGTAACCCCCAGGTAAGATCATGTCAACCTTGGCGGTCCGTGCGGGCTGATAAGATGGGTTATGGCGACGCTGAGTTTCTTTGATCAGTTTATCCATGAATGTTAACCGGTCGGTCAAGTCTGCTGTTATCTGGGTATCTTCGGTGATATCGTTGTCGATCAGCTCTTGCAGTAAGCGATCCTGAACACCTGGGTACGTAACAAGACTGTATATCAGCCAAGACAATAGTGAGCTAGTTGTAGTAAAACCAGCTCCGGTCGCGACAACTAAGGACTGGATCAGGCTTGTTTTGGGCAGCTTTTCACCCTTGTTGTCGGTGGCTCGAATGGCATAGTCTACTTCAATCAGTAACTATTCAGACACAAGCCATTGCCACACTCACCGATCATGTTAGAGGCCTTCAGGGCAGCGTCTTGAAGTGGAAGATCTTCGACTCCACCACGACTGGCATTCTGGATCGACTGGTCCACGATATCGAAAATACGATAGCGCATGTTTCTCAACCGCTGTGGATCACCAAACGGCAGCTTCGCATACCAATCACCCCTTGCAGTTACCTTCTTATTCAAAGACAGTGACTCCGCGATGATCTGAATGAGTTCATGAGGAGGTGCATCGGGAGAGGAGAAATGATTGAAATCAATGCCGAGCACAAGCTTTCCAACAGCTTGAGATCCAAGTTTAAGCATATATTGGTAGACGTTCCAAGCCTCACCGTTCTCATCAAAATGATCGAATACTTTGAAAGCATCTTCAACTGTCTGTTGCATTGTAGGGGCATAATGTCGAACAGCCTTGGGGCCCAATGCTGGCGGGAGGAACTTATGTGCCGCTCTCCACTCCGGAGTGTCAGTATCCCCTAGGAACACACCGGCTTGTTGGTTCTTGATCGCATGAAGCGGGTGAGCTTCGTTGATCTTCTTGGTGAAGAAATCGGTTTCTGAGAATATGAGAGATGACAACTGTGGATCGTTGGTTTGGTAGACCGTACGTCCCATGTTCGTTGTCTTGATTATAGGCCCATACTGTTCAAACAAGCGTTGATGGTTTCCTAGGTGGTCGGGATAGATTTCGAAGAAATTGCCAACGATTGGAAGTCCTTTAGGACCGGGAATTTCTCGCACGGGTTTACCATCAATCGTAATGCTAATGGGATCCTCATTTGCAAGGACCTCCGCGACATCGGATAAGGTCGCATCCTGAGACTGGAATCCGATTCCTGTAACGATTAGCTAAAGCCCAAATGCAAGCGTTCCTGTTCCCCTTTCTGTTCTCCTTTCTCCCTTGGGTATACATGATAAACGTACCGTTCGGTTCCACTATAGCGAAGTGTGCAGCAATGAGGTGCCTGAGCCCATCGTAGTCTAGTGTGGCTTCCAGTTCAATTTCTCTCGCAGTAGAGCTAGGCTCCCCTGAAAGGTAGAAGAGCTTGATAGGCATTTTGTCCGAGCCTAGGCAAATTTCTCATAGGGTTAATTGGTCGATAGGAATCAATCTCGACCTCTATTGCTAAGGGTTGAGGTACTAATTTATAGTACCATGAATGGCCAAACCTAGGGCAAGAGGCCGCCTCAGCGCGAATCCACATTGTCCGATTCCACATTACGTTGGACTGATATGAATCGGTTCACAGTAATGAAATGCGCATTAAGATTTGTGCTCCCTGCGACGTAAAAATGCCTCGATGCCTGCCTCGGCAAAAGCTTCGATATTGCGGTCGGCATCGCAATCTCAGAGCCAAACCTAACCAGCGAGAGACAGAGATCGTCGCCCTAGACCCACTGATACCCATTTAAAGCACTAAATTTTAACATAAAGGGGAAAGCGTTGCATTGGCAATGTCGGCCGCGACCTCCACGTATGTTACAGAATTCGGCCATGTCGTGCCGAATACCCATCGGGCCGTTTTTAATTTATGTCAATCTCGGAGGAGAAGATGCCGACTTCAGTGAGACGTCCCGACTGAATAATGTATTTACAATATGCCTGTGGGTACTATACTTATGTTGACTTTTTATGTCTCACGCTACTGGCTGAATTCCGTGGCGGTTCCAACATAATAATAAACCACGAGCTCGCCTATCCAGTCCAAATATCCAGTCCTACTTCCCTTCTATGCTACAACTAATTATCGTTCCCATACAACATAACGATCAGTCGAAATGATGGAAGCAAAGGCCGAAAATCCTGTGGAGGTTCAACTTCCTGAGTACACAGCCGCAGAGGTCGCATCGCATAACCGCAAAGATGATATCTGGATCATTGTTCATGGCAAAGGTAAGATTGCAACTATTAGGTTAGACACAACAAGACTAAGGCAGAATAGTTTTCGATATCACAAACTATCTCCAAGATCATCCTGGTGGCGCAGAGATCCTCATTGAAACTGCGGGCACAGATGCCACGGAAGCATTTGAAGACGTTGGCCATTCTGAGGACTCAGTAGAGATCATGCAGGAGTTCCTAATCGGCAATCTAAAAGGTGCTAAAGAATACGTCCCTCCCAAGAAGGTCCAACTAGTTGCTCAGAAGCCGGAGACGGTGCCTCAATCATCTAGGAGCCGCCCGGTGGGAACAATTGCTGGTGTGCTGGGAGCATTGGCATCCGTACTTTATGTCTATCAACGGAGTACTTTTGGTTCCCTGGTTCCGAAGAATGAGATTAGCCAACTGATTCCTCAGTATTTCAACGGAATCAGAATGCCTCGCGGAGGGTTCACCAATGGTTTTCTTACGGCTGCAGCCATCTCTGCAATAGTTGGCACAGCCGTGGCCCGTCAAGCAGCCAAATTTACCAAGATAGACTCGGGCTTCTTGCGCTACCCTCCACATATCAAATCCCGAAAGGTAATGAAAACTGACCCGCACTTGGCTAAAGGATTTCTGGATGCCAAAGAATTCAAGAGCTTGCCTTTGGTTGAAAAGGATCAACTATCTCCCAACGTTTATCGATTCGTGTTCGCTTTGCCCAATTCCAAGGGAGTCATTGGACTTCCTATCGGACAACATGTAGCTATCCGCGCACTTGTTGATGGTGCGACGGTATCTCGGTCATACACTCCGGTGTCAAACAACTTGGACCTCGGTCGCTTGGAGCTAGTCGTCAAGTGTTACCCTGAAGGTCTGCTCACTGGTCGGTACCTCGCCAACTTAAACGTGGGAGATGAAGTTGAATTCCGGGGTCCCAAGGGAGCGATGCGTTACAACAAGGGGCTCTGCACCAAGCTCGGCATGGTCGCTGGAGGAACAGGTATCACACCTATGTATCAACTCATCCGTGCCATCTGTGAGGATGAGAGGGATACGACTGAGATCAGTTTGATCTACGCCAACCGGACGGAGGCAGACATCTTGTTGAGAGAGGAGCTAGAGACTTTTGCGCGCAAATATCCCAAGAACTTCAAGCTTTGGTATATGCTGGATAGTGCTCCAGATGGTTGGGCCTATGGAACTGGCTTTGTGAACCAGGAAGTCCTTAGCCAACAATTACCGGGTCCATCCGAGGATACTAAAGTCCTCTTGTGTGGGCCTCCTGGTATGGTCAACGCGACCAAGAAGACGTTGGCGGCCATGGGATTCCAAAAGGCAGGAGCGGTGTCAAAGACGAGCGACCAGATTTTCTGTTTCTAATTCTTATCCTTATCTTTGACTTTCTCTTTAAATTCTCTCTCTCTCTCTCTCTCCCCGTCCCTTCCTGTGGACTTGGGTTTCTATAGGCAGCTTCAATGTATATAGACTGTAATATTCATCAATATATTGCTTGAGAGGTATTTATCTTTCTCTGCGCGACATCCGGACGTCAACGAAAAAGGAAATGTCAGCCCGAAATCTTGAGCCATGTCTCATTGCTTAGATATGCGGTACCCACCAGAAGGCTTTCGAGTTGACAGGACCAGCGTATCATGGCCCCTAATTTTTCTCAGGCCATGTTGTGGTGGAGAACTCGTAGTGAAAAGCTTGACAGCAAATGACAGGAATTATGGAGTCTTTACTTGAATAGGGCTAGTTAAAGCACGGGATGAGTGGTTTGGACCAATCATCGGGTTGTCAATTCCGTACGTTGAGAGCAAACCGAATCATATCGACTCCTGGAGGTCTATGAACTGACTGAAATTCTCATACAAGTTGGTAGTTGATATGTGCCTCGGTCAGTGTATAGACTATAAGCCTCTCAGGCTCAAGGGAAGTACCTTTTCACCCAGTTCTTGAGCGTTTTCAAGTTCCAACCAACTACCCTAGTGCTAGAGTCTAAGAATCCCTAGCTTCTAGCTTCTAACCTCTACAAATTACCTGGAAATTACAGGAGCAGGTGTTATAATAGGCCAGAAACAGACTAGACAATTGAATCAGGATTAGTGATCGCTGATTTCATTATGTGTGGAAAATATAATCCCAACCAAGTATAACTTCATCCACAGTACTATTCGCACTTTCGGGGTGTGTCCGAACAGTAAATCTGCCTCGGCTGATCAAAATTTACATGCACAATTTTATACATTGACATGTCTGATTCTCATCGAAAGGGGGTTGAAAAGTTGGAACTTGACGTTGTTGGGCGCCAGAAAAAGTCCAACAACAAAATAGCCGAGGTATGTTTTCCTACTTTGGTTAGGCTGGCCGGCCATTCTATCAGTTGCTTCGAGAGATCATGAAACATCCTCACTGTTTCGTGATAAGTGTTCATCCACATTCCTGTACAGCAGCACAAAAATTCATAACTATGTATATTGTATCACTATAACAAGGGAGAAAGGGGGGAAAGTAAGATAAAATGAAAAAAACACCGGAACACGAAAGTGGGACTGTATTATATTGCTATCTCTAGCTACCATTATATATTTTTCTTAATGCATATTGATAATACAAAAAGAGAAATCTCCTCGGCACAGCGTATTGCCGTAGTTACTCTCAGGCACGCTCGATGTAATTTCACTCCACCAAAAAGCTCATTTCTCCCGATCATGCGCAGCTTAGTTCTTGGGATATTGGTGTTTCCTCACTGTCATCGGCGATACAATGCCTAGAAAGGTTTTAGGGCATATTAGAGACTACTGTCGCTGCTGGTGTGAAGTCATGGACTCTAGATGGTAGACAGCTTCGACTATGAAATCACATACTAGGCCTATGGCCTCGCTGATAGGCAAAGTCCTGCGGCAGGTTTGGGCAAGCCTCATCCAGCATTTGTTTAGCCACAGCCATACGGAAAGGGAGGACGCTGAGCCATCCAACGATACAAAATTACTAGTTTTGATTGCCTAAGGCATTGTTATACTACTAAATGTATAGGAATTTGGATTAAACTAACAAGTACAAGGGAAAGAAGAAGGCAAGCAATGCTAAACTATTATCATATGTTAAGCTAATTTCCGTGAGGGCCTGTGTTTAGGTTAGGCTAAGTTTTATTATTGGAGAGTAAGAGGGGAAGTATGAATATAGTCATCCCCGTGTGGCCTTTCCCAATTTCACTATGGCTTAACCATAGAAGACAAGGATCGAACCTACAGTTGGCATTTTCATGTTAGCATTGACGGCAGGACAGAGGCACTGCCACTGATGATACTGGCTGTCAGCAAGTAGATGAGATTGGATCCTTGGCAAAATACTGTGGAGGTATAGATTGACTGACGATCAGCCTGGACTAACACGAGCCTTGCATGTCTTGATGCGGCATTGGCAAGGCTGTATCTGCCAACACAATCCTATCTAAAATTTACCAACTGTTACTGCGCGAGGCCGATAATACCTCACGCAAAACTCATCTTTGCCCTGTCCATCATGACTTGGAATTTTACCCTCAACCATGAGTAAATTGAGCTTCTCAACCGCAGTTGGGATGCGATTGCCAAAACAGACGCAGCGGATAAGTTTTAAGAAAATAACATATGGTCTATGGTCTTGGATCCTTGAGAAATTTGCATACCACAAGCTAAAACGCCGCACTGACCATGGATTTGAGCTAGTCAGTTTACCTGAACGGTCATCTACCTCAAAGAGAAACCTCAATGGACCGGACGGGTGCGTATAGTGATAGGGACAACTTTATGCATATTGGTTGTGAATTTCGCTCTTACTATCGCCGGTGCTGCAACTGCATACACCAAATTTGGTGACCATGGATTCAGTTAGGCAACCCTCTATGAAGGGTCTTGCACGGCATCAAAGAACTGAACGGTTGGGCTACGCTTGCTTACGAACTTTCTCAGTACGATCGTTCTCGCCACCAGCAGCTACTGTATGCAGTGGCTCACAGCCCCGGCCCGTAAAGGCATTGACCGCGCCCATTCGCAGCGTATCTGGCTTAGTATAGATTTGCGCAGTATCAGGAACTTGCCGTACATCTCCACATGGCGGCATGTTCTCTGGTGGTCCTGCTGCTGACATCTGCCCCACTTCACACCTTGTGTATACTTCACGTTATCTTGTCATCTTCGATTTTTGTTTCCTATTTAGAGGTTATTCTTGGCCGAATCTCAGAAGTTCGAAGGACGCTTCGAGAAGAACCTTGACGAAAGCATAGCCAGCTTTCATTCCGCCGCGATGGATGGCAGACTAGAGCATATTGAGGTAGAGATATGCATGAACATTATGAGTATGTCTAAACATGCGATTACGGGTCTTTACAAAGTCGAGGGATAATTATCCTGTTCTCGAAAGACCTCTAAGCAGCTAACCAGTCTATCCTATATGGCGGTACGGGGCCAGTTCTCGATTCCTCCTTGAGGCTTTCCCCAAGTGGCACGATTGGTAATTGGACAGCTAGTGCTCTTCTTGGGGATACCAATTTGGAACGTGAACGCTACAAAAGCGGATAATACTTTAACGGTCAATGGGTATGAAGTCTTTGTCCAGATTGTTACATCTAACAGACCTGCAGGAGTGCTTCGCCCATATAGTCTGGTAGGAATGACCAGTCCTCAAATGCATGTCGGGAAATACCGTATCTTGTAAACCCAGAAATCTCAACCTGAGAATACAGTATAGTTGAGTTTCATACATTACATTCTGCGTATATAGAGGCTCTTTCCCCCTAGTGACTTTCCATCACTCAAGCACTAACATCATCGTCATCCCTTCTTCTCCGCATGACCTTCAACTTCAAAACGATGAACGACCAAGTAGCCCCCAACCCGTCAAAGACCCACTCAACTGGTTCATCCGGTACGAGTCTAATAACGAAGCCGACCAAGATGGATAGAGCCCCCAAAACAAGCGAGTAAGCCCACTGCGTACCGGTAAGTCTGACGACGGAGAAGACACGGCCTCCGACAAAAATGATTAGGATTTGGCAGCCCATCATGAGGAGAGTGACACATATGAATAGCCAGTTTCGGGATACGCCCTCGAGAAGGTTAATGCTGTTTTCGAGTTGGCGGTTGCTGTGGTTGATCAGTTTGGAACCAGTATTCTTTGCTCTAGGGCTTCAAGATAAAGCTGGGGGTGTGGAGTTGGATACAACACTGATGGAGTATGGTGTAACGTACTTATACATATTAAAAATCTGCATCCAAACGTATGTATTAAATACCGCTGTCTGGAGCCCATCCTTGTCGTCAGGTGTATAGGAGAAGATACTGCTTCCTGCAAAGTGAAGGACAAGAGTCACCGCTAGTTGGTAGATTGATTGCCCTATGATCATCTTCCACATTGGGATTGTGATTAAAGGAGCCGATCTCGGTTCCGGCTTCCGATCTAATACTTTGCGCGATGGAGGGTCGGTGGCCAGTGCCAGGGCTGCTAACGTGTCTTGGAACAGATTTACCCACATGAGCTGTACAGCAGTAAGAACCGACTGTTCATTGGAACTAGCGACGGATGAGACGAAAGCGAGTCCGACAGAGGTGAATGTGATGGTTATTTGGAACTGCGGTCATGAAATGGTTAGCATCACAGTCGTTTCTTAATGAAGAGATTGGGTTTATGATTTTACCTGCAGAAATTTCTTGACGGCATCTGAGACAGCTCGACCCCACATGATTGCTCTCACAATCGAGCTGAAGTTATCATCCATGAGGACAATTGACGAGGCTTCGCGCGCGACTTCAGTTCCGGAGACGCCCATGGAAAATCCAACATCGGCTGCAGTCAGAGCAGGGGCATCGTTCGTTCCATCACCGGTGACAGCAACAGTTCTTCCCATTTCTTTCAATCTACGAACCAATGTCCTTTTGTCTTCCGGGCTAGATCTCGCTAGGACTTTGAGACGTGGAATGACCTCTAGCTGTTGTGAGTCACCAAGCTGACGAAACTCTCGGCCTTCCATCGCAACATCTTCCGGGTTTGTGAGGATACCACATTCCTCGGCAATAGCTTTGGCTGTCAAAAGGTTATCACCCGTCACGATACGAACGGCCACACCAGCTTTATGGCAAGACTGCACGGCGTCCCGAGCACCGTTTCGGAGAGGGTCTCGAATACCCATGACGCTGAGGAAAGTTAGATCTTGGAGAATGTTTTCTATCCTTAATTCTTCAACCTGCTCATCCAGTTGACCAAGGGGAGGCCATACGTCGAAGTCACGGAACAACACGATTATTGTTCTCAAGGACCGGCCGGCATAATCGGCGATTATCTGGCGTAGGCCCTGGGCCATGTCTGCGTTGATCGGTCGTGTGGAAAGCCCCTTGCTTGGGTCTTCAATTGCTTCGGTACACTTGTCAAGCAGCACCTCTGGGGCGCCTTTCACGTATGCACGATACCTGCCATTCTCCAGTTGAGCGACTGTGACCATACATTGGCGAGCATTTTCGAACGGAAACACTTCTACAATTTTCGCATTTGAGCGCTCAACATCAAGTTGGCTCATTCCTAGATGATCTCGAGCGAATATTAAGAGGGCAGCTTCTGTTTTAGACCCCACATATGACTTGATACCTGCTTCGGCACTTTCAAATGCGGTGGAGTTGAGTGAAATGGATTGCCTGAGAAGTGACCTCGTGTCAGGCGCGAGACACCGAGTGTAGTCGCTGGTAGTTGGACTGGTGGACGGATCCGTAGTGTCGTTGTCTACCTGCTGTGGATCAACGAACTTGCCGGTAGTGCCAATCACCCCAGCGACGACTGTCATCTTGTTCTGGGTCAGAGTCCCGGTCTTGTCCGAGCATATGTCTGTCGCATTCCCCATGGTTTCGCAGGCCCTCAACATGCGGACTAGGTTATGGTCTTTGAGCATCCTTGTGGTTGCAAAAGCCAGTGCAAGAGTCACTGTCAGCGGAAGTCCCTCCGGAACTGCGATCACCACGACAGTGAGTGAAATGATGAAGAGATCCAGAAATTGTTGTCCCTTTTCCGCTGGTGTTAGACTACTGTGAGGAAGGCTGGCGAGGAATTTGATAAAGAGGATGATAAATAGCACAAGGGCTGCAAGCCCACCGAAATTGGCAATGTACTTCGCCAACACATTGAGCCGTGTTTGCAAAGGTGTAAAGCCAGGATCGTCATTTAGTGTGAGGAGAATCTTGCCATAACTAGAATTGGTTCCAGTCGCAACCACCAAGTACGACCCGACCCCTTCAGCTACACTTGATCCGGATATTATGAAGGGGTCCAAGCTTCGAGTATCATTGTTCCTTCGAATCGCATCGATAACTTCATCTCCAGAGTGTTTACGTAGGAGATCGGATTCGCCGGTAGCGGACGCCTCATCACATCTGACATGGTAACCCTGGATTAGAACCCCATCCGCTGGGATTACATCCCCAGGCTCCACATGCACAACATCTCCCACAACTAGGTTAGAGATCGGGACTTCACGAGCATGACCGGATCGAACGACCGTCACGTTGCGATCTAACTTCTTCTTGTTCAATTTTTGAAACTTGATTTGCTTCTGAAAATCATTCGCGGCGCCGACAAGAACAATGACAATGATGGCAACGAGGATCGAGACCCCTTCCACCCATTCAACTGGCGGATTGCGGGCTGAGTGCTTAGTCGCAAGTGTCTGGTATAAACCGAGCGCTAAAGAGACAATTGCCGCTCCAGTTAAAAAGAACAGAACATGGTCATTGTATGCCATCCACACGAGCTGGACAATGCTCGGCTGTTTCTTCACCGGAAGATGATTATTCCCGAAGGCCTTTGTCCTGTCCGTGAAGCAGGCATTATGTTGTCCTGTCGCAATTTCCGTTGTTTCGACAGAGTCCGCAATCGTTGATTCATCGACACTCAGTCCACTGTTTCGATCAGTTCGTAGCCCTTTCTCCAACCCGGCAAGACCTCCTAACGCATGGAAGGTCTCTAGGCTTCTAGACTCTATGAGTTCACTGAGTTGCTCTGCCGTGATATCGAAGGTGCCTCTGGGGCAGTCGAAGATCTTAGGGTCGTCTGTATTGGCATCTGGTTTGTCATTCAAGTGTTTCTGACTCCGTTGATGTTAATCCCCTAATCCGCATTCACCAAGGAAGGTATTGCGCGTACCATGATGGTTGACTGCGTGGAATGCCCGCGCGGATTCCGAGATTGTTATCGATATGGTAGTAACCATTCCTAACTTATCGTGAGGGAATGTGTCTAGACCTCGACTGGAGAGACCATGGTCGGTTTGGGGAGATATTATGGTAAGGTTCCTGAAGGTTTTCGGGGTTATTCCATGACGGGGGAAAGAAAAGCTAGAATAAGGAGAATATAAATTGAGGAGCGAAAGACATAGCGTTCACTGTCGCAGTGGAATCTTGCCAACGGGGAAGGCAGCCAAGGAATCCCAGTGAACTCCACTTCATCTCATTACCTTTTTTTTTACGTATTGTACGGCGTACGTATTCCAGTACTGAGTTTTACCCCCACCCCACTTGGAGACGGAGGCCTAATAAGGCTGAGTAAACCACGGGTCTATTGTTTACTCGCTGTATATATCTATCTATCTACTACATACCAGGTAAACGCAAGCCGAAGATTAATGATCATTCCGTTATATACTTTCAGTATAATCCTATCACGCCTTTCAGGCAATTGCAAGGTGATCGGTCGTCACATCCGGATGTACGTAAAATGCGATCGCGATGATCAAATACCTAGGCAACAACGGTCGGGTTAGACAGACGATCATCCCCGAAAGAAGCAAAGAGGAAAAACACTTACGTCCCAATCAGTAACAATCCTTCGAAGTAATTCGACTTTCCCTCTCGAGTCAAGCAGTTCATCACCACCACAGCAAGGGAGAAGCAAGCGGTTTCGAAAGTATTGAACTGCAGAGACATCGGCTGCCCAAGAACCCATCCACACATCACCAGGAACGGGGTCACAAAGAGTGCAATCTGAAGCGTGCTTCCCACAATGACTCCAATGGCGAGATCTAACTTGCCGCCCATGGCAGCATTCACCGTGATAGCAAATTCGCCCGCATTGCCGACAATGGGGACGACAATCATCCCCAAGAAAGCCCGACTGACCCCGTATACCTCCACAAACCCGTCTACGCCTTCTACCAAGTAATCGGAACAGACGGTGACTCCAAGTGTTGCAAGGATCAGAATTATACTAGCGGGAAGGGGTTCTAATTCGCGCTTTTCGTCCGATTCCTCCTCGGTGCTAGCGAAGAGATGGGCGTGGCTCTTCAGCTGGAAATAAAGATAGACCAAGTAAAAAATGAGTAAGACAATCGAAGTGATATGGGATAGGGTGAGAATATAATCGTCTCCCTCGGGTAGTTCGGCGAGAGTAGTCGAGTATAAAGCGGAGGGGATTATGAGCGAGGTGGAAGCAACGATCATCAAAGACGACATGATTTGAGTGACATCGATGTTAAAAGATAGCGTCTCTTTGCCATATCCTCCACCTAGGAAGCAGCATCCTAGAACCTGTAAGAGAATCAGAGTAAGTGGATCAAGTAAATCCTCAGTCCGACTTTGCATCCCTTACCAGAAGAGTTCCAGAAAGAATACTGCCGACCATACTCGATTGAACAATGTTGATCTCCCCCTGAGTTACGGCAGTGATTCCCACCTGAAGAATTGACCGGCATGGTTAGCGACCGTGGCCAAATGTTGAGTAACGGGAAAGAAACGTGAGCTCACGATCATCTCTACCGCATTTCCGAAGGTCGCATTGATCAATCCTCCCACCGTCTGTCCCACACTTTTAGACAACTCTTCGGTTGCAAAGGAAAGCAAAGAAGCCAGAGGGAAAATGGCTAAGAAGTTCAGCATAAACACAGCTGATGGATCCCATCCTCGAGCGCCGGAGAGAATGCCCAGGAAGACAAAAACCAGCATCACATTCGCGTAGCTCGAGAAAAGAGTAACCCGGATGGCGTGCCAGGCATTTTTCTGGACAGCACCAGCCATGATAAGGATGCAGTTGAGGAGGGAGAATATCCACAGGGGGAGGATGGGATTAATTGACTTTCAGTTAATAGGAAGACATTCCATATCGGATGCTCCTCTCTGCCCCCTCAAAGACACAATAATACCCGGAGGGGGTGTGTTCCATACCTTACTTGGTACGTTCTTGTCAATACCGTATATTACCCATGTGGGGAATTTTGATTGGTAGAAATGTGGGTGCCTAGCGATGAAGCTTCATGCTCAGGCCCTGGAGGGTGGAGACGGGACGGACAAGGCAACCAGTGATGAAATGACACTTTGGCCCTGTAGGGCTGAACGGCCCGTAAACTTTCCAAACAGGAACCGTACCAACCTTTCTATTGAGGCTCACCGTATTTCTTGTTACCCTCTTGCCGACATTCGTTGTGTCGGGTCCTGATGACCACCACCACACGTTCAACAGACAATTAAAAAAAAAAAAAAAGAAAAAAGAAAAAAGTAACACTCACGGTTATCGAGAATCCATTTACTGTCAGCGAAGGCGACAACATGCAATCGGTCAGGCACAGACACCAACAGCTACCCCCTTTAGACAGTATGCCTGCTGCCTCGCCGAATAATTCTCTTCTCTCTCCTATTCCCAGTACACCCATGAGAGTTTCCCGCCAACAATGGCGTCCTTTCCACCGAGCAATCGTCAGCATTGGTAGTCACCAGTATGTGAAAGCAATGCTGGCTACAGCCCCTACTGGAATCATCACTGCGATCCTAGGCGGACCACCTCAAGCGGTGCTTTTCCTGAATCTTACGGCATTGATACCACTTATCACTCTGCTCACGATCTCCATTGCCGATTTATCTATAGCGACTGGGCGCGTAGTCGATGAATTGCTCAAAGCGACCGTTGGTAATGCAATTGAACTGATCCTTGGAATTGTGGCCATTAGCAGGGGCCACATGCACATGATTCACTCAACCCTGATAGGAAGCATGCTCTGTTACATGCTTTTGGTAAGTGTTGTATCGCTCTTATCACAGCAAAGATCAGATTCATATCGGTACTAAGATGCTCTAGGTTCCGGGGAGCTGCTTCTGTCTCACTGGTTACGATAAAGAGCATCTCTACTTTGATCGCACCCTAATAAGCATTATGTCTTCCCTCATGGTAGTGGTATGCATGTCTCTTTTGATTCCAACGATTATGGTTACGTTTCCCTCCTTGGATACCACTTCTCCCCAAGCTTCGGTGACTCGACTGGAAATTGTCTTTGTTTCACGTGGGGCAGCCATTGTGCTTCTCATTTTGCTTGGGGTGTTCCTTCTCTTCCAACTGAAGAGTCATGCGTCAATCTTTCATCTTGCCGAAGCGTCCAGTGAGGGCTCTCCAGACAGTCACAGTCCGAACGATCGTGGCGTCGCACTGGACCGTCCAGCGAGAATTTTCGCACCACGAAGCGCTATGATCGCTCTTGCGGTTGGAATATCCTGCTTGACCATGTGCATTATATGCATCGTTGAGAGCTCCGATAGAGTTGCACAAGAGCTTGGCCTTAGCGCGGCATTTCCCACCCTTGTACTGGTTCCGCTTATTGGAAACTCCACCAGATATGTTTCAATAGTCATGGTCTCATGCCAGGGGCATGTGGAATCTGCAGTGCGGGCCATCATCAACAGCATACTGCGTATTGCTCTTCTTGTTACTCCCGTTCTGATTATCTTGGGGTGGGTATTAAACCTACCCATGACACTGCAGATGGATACGTTTGAGGCAACCATGTTGTTCTTGGCTACAATGGTGTTGATTCATGTGATACAGGATGGGAGGAGCAATTACTTCGAAGGACTAATGCTTGTCGGAACGTAAGTCAGCCTGTAACCTATCTATTTTACGATTCGCTAACCAGAGCTTCTCTCGCATAGGTATATCATATCTGTTGCTGCTTTCTATATGCGGCCTGGAATAACCGACACCACGAAGCCCATGCCTTAGTTGAAAATTTGCCATACAGAACACAGGAATGGGAAGGTGCCTTGTGGTGTATATTGCTCATGTCTTCACATTCACCAATGAATCAACACGGTATAGCGATGCTTTGATCAAGTAGTAAAACTAGCCCCTCAGCGGACCCAAAATGCAAGCGAGAGTATCACGTACCTAAGCCAATATGTCAGTCACAAAATCACAGATAAAACCACGAAACACAAAATGGGAAAGAACGTACAGCCCAATCAGCATACTCCCATGAAGATAAGTATACTTAGCGTCCTTCAGAACCTGGTTAACTACTAGAATAGCGAAGAACAGGACCAACGTTTGGAATGTCTCAAAAAAGAGCGTCATGGGCACCCCAATCAGCCACCCGAGCATGACCAGGAACGGGATGGCAAAGAGTCCGATCTGCAAGATACTGCTGACAATGACGCTGATGGCAAAGTTCACATCGCCACCCCCGAACGAAGCGGCAATCACTGCTACACCTTCGGGGCAATTGCTGGTGATGGGGATGAGAATGGTTGCAATGAAAGTCTTGGAAATCCCAGTCGTGGCCGATGTAGCGGGAACACTGGCAAGGAAGAAGTGGGCACAGATGACGATTGAAATACCTGAAGCGACAAGAGTGAGGACAGTTTTTGATAGATCCGGCTTCTCCTTATTTTCATCATTACCACTTTGGTCTTCTAGAGGACTATTCGGTTCTTGTTGAAATAGATGTCTGTGCGTTCCCAGTTGGAAGTAGAGATATCCGGCATATAGCACCAGCAGTACGGCGGATGTTCCACGGGAGAAGCTAAGAACTTGATCGCCCAAGTCCACCGAGGTAAAGGTTGCATATAAAACGGAGGGTAGGATCAACCCCACGGCTGTGACAACCATCAATGAGGATAAGGAACCCGTCTGGGCCATATTGAAATATAAGATGTGCTTGCTATAGGAGGCTGATATGAGACAGCCGCCCATAATCTATACCATGTTTGTCAGTCACAATAAACCTTCTAAATGACCCCAAAATAGACAAAGAAAAGAGAAGAAAAGAAAAAGCACCAACCAAAAGAATATCTGACAAGATACTCCCGATCATAACCGACTGAGCAAAATAAGTATCTCCACTGGCTACGGCCAGAATTCCAGTCTATAAGTAAGGGTAATTAACATGTGGCCCATTCGCGTTGCTGTAACAGATCCAAAATATAACATCGGGAAACATACGCTCAACTCGACCGCATTTCCAAAGGTCGCATTAATCAATCCCCCGACCAAATCGCCAAAATAGTCCGATAATGTGTCTGAAGCGTCCGACACAATAGCGGAAAGCGGTAGAATCGCCAAAAAGTTAAAGACGGAAACAAGCACCGAGTTCCAGTTGAGAAGCGCTGCAATAACCCCGAGGGGAAGAAATAACAGCAGGCTGTTAACTGTGATCATAGCGTATCTCACCGTTGTGAGTGGCATGCGAATAGAGTTGCGGCGAGGATCTTTATATCTTTGCTGAGTAAGTGATGACGGATGTTCAAGGGGATCTTCCTTCGACAATTAATCGAACTGCGGCAATTCATAGGTTGCAATTCCGGGGCCAGGTGGTGGTGTGTTCGATAACATCAAAAACGATGATATCTGGGGGGCGCAGAGTAGGCCGTGAGAAATAAATACCTTGGAGCTGTTCGATACGGTAATTACAATACCATACCGGGTCAGTTGTTGGGTATTGAAATGATCAACAAGTCGACCCTCATCCATGATACTATTTTTGTACATATTGTCATATCCATTGTTTAGGCTGGGTTCCCTGTTGGAGAGGCTGTCAGTATCATACATCTAAGTTAAGCAATCCGTCACACCCATCGCTATTCTCTATAAAATATCATACGAAAGCTAAGTATGCTGTTCCTCAATACAGTCAACCATAAGTTGAACCGTCGTATCTATATATATCTACCATTATTTGGGTGGACTATAACTTGGCCTTTCGCTGGAGCACCGTTGGCATCTGAATAGCCTCAAACCAATCTTCGCCATACACAAGATGATCACGCTGGGTCATTGACGATCGTTTCTTGTTCCACATAAGCTCCGACGCCCTATACTCTTCCATCCCCTGAGCCAGCCAGGCTGCACAATAAGTGGCTGTCTGATTCACGTCCTCAAATGGGAAAAGATGGCCGCGTTCGGGTAGGATAACTTCCTTGACCTGACCATGGGAGATGCCACCACTCCCCCCGACCCCGACACCGCACACCTTGATGGCGTCGCGAAGGTTGTCGATGCCAAGAAATGTCTTCTCTCCCAGGATCCATAGCACAGGGGGCCTCAAGTTGTGAATCTTTGAGAATGTGTTGCGAGCCTCAGGGCGATAGACAATTCTGTTGGCATGGATAGGATCCATATCCGGATGAGCAGAGCGATCAACCTGAGGGTTCCCGCCACACGTGCGAGCCGAGAAATTAGAACGGTAGAGGCCTGCGACTTCCTGATACTTGGTTGTGGTGAGAGTCACCGGCGGCTCGGAACGATTCGTGCCCTCTGGGACCGTGGGATACAGTGCGGTGGGGAGGTCACGGAAACCGAACTTGACCATCAAGTCGAAGCAACGAGGGTCCCAGTGCCGCCATGCCTTTGCATGAGCCGATGCCGCAGCGTTTCTGTTTGGCCAAATGTCGGGTCGCCAAAGAGCATAGTTAACTGCGCCGGGCGGGTCAATTCCGACACCCCGGCCGACCGCTCTCGGAAAGATGGAGGGATCGAGAAAGACAAGGGTCGTAAATAGGCGCGGGTGCATGAGTGCAAGGTTGGCGCTGAGTAGCGACGCTGACTTTCAGCTATTGTGATCATGATAAGATGACAAAGAGAGGAGTCCATACAGGATGTTCCCACCAAAACTATGACCGATTCCAACAAGAGGCCGTGGCATCTGGTCGCGGAAGTGATTGATCATCAGAAGTAAATCTCGGGCAGAATCTATCCACGAACCTAGGTATGGGATTTAGTACGGCTGTGGGTGCTTTCTAGCGACGAATGACTTACAGTCAAGGCTGATCTTGTCTTCATTCAGGACACCACTCATGCCCATGTTTGGGGCATCCGCTATCCATATGCTTCGGATATGAACACCATTTTGTTTTAACCGACGATAGATTTCATCCCAGAGGGGCTCATAAAGTTCCTACCCGTGACTTTAGTATTAGTAAACATGCTCTCAGCCCGTGCGGTTACCAATACTTAAGCTGATCCAAGGCCACGGGGCTCGCATTCCTCCATTACTATCATTCGATGTGGTTAGGCTTACCTTGGGGTACCCACAAGCATGAGCCGCGATCACAGTGATGGCATCGGAAGGGATGCTATGCTTTTGGTCCAGCGGCGTGTATTGCTTGACATGCAATGACAGGACCTCTTCCTGACTTCTAGCAGTGCTTCCAGGATATTCCCGGATATGGCCTGCCGGTGCAGTATGTTCCGTGACTTTGAAGATATCCGTGGACATTGCGAAGCTTTGTGGTTCTGTGAATGTTTGCTGAGGTGCAATCAGGGATTATACAGAAGGATCTGAGCATGTTCCCAACAGCTGCTTTGACTCCGGACTTGCTGCGACAGTGACATGACATATCACATTAAAGATTAGATCAGGAATGAAAAGATCTACATCGCCGCGCACACCGCTATGTTTGAATCATGCTGTGATAAGCAATTGGTTGGATACTCTACGCCATATTGAGTGGTGATATCTCAAAATTTGTCGCATGGTTAGAACCTTTGTTCGGTTTTTCGATGGAAATTTGATCTACATTGTACATACTGTAGAATATTTCCATATGAAGAGCGTTTTGCAAACCTGAGTTCAAAATAAATCTGGGAGATCGGTGACTGGAAGAGTTTATCCCGGACTTATTCTATTACAGCTATGCAAGGGGTACAATTGCGTGGCTCTGGCTTCCGTCGAGATTCCGTGAGACCCAAATCACGATAAAAGATGGAAGCCGCTGTATACCGTGTTTAAATTCCAGGAGAGTGATATTAAGAAGAGAACACCTAAAAAATAACAAACTGCTACCCTATTCAAGAAGACAGGAGACGCTAGTGATCAGATAGATGTTATTCCTGTCAAGGAGTCTGAGATGCCGTAAAAGATGCCCAGGAGGAGTGGAGGTCCCGTGATCAACGCCCGCCTTCCTCTGTTGGCTTAGCTGATGTTCATCCAATTAGGACTAGTCGCTTCTTGCAACATGATCAATAGGTCCCCTCGGCCTGGCTCCGCTCCTTTAATTGCCTTCAGAAATGCTTGGATGATGGTGCCAAATGTCAAACTTTTTCACCTGCATACGGCAAAACGCTTGGGCTCCCAATTGCATCACCGGAATGCTTTTAAACATATTAACTTTGGCAGAGTCGCCAAATTTCCAATATTCCCATGCACCCAGTGGAGTAAAGGGACCGCTACTACTCCAGCCCTGGAGGGACAGGCAGACGCATCGGCTGGAGATAGCCACTAACACCAGAGTATCCTTCAATCTTCTTTTGTTCTGATGGATTCTAGAACTATATTCCATGATATATTATGCAATGGCTAACAAGTCCGGTAGTGTAACATTAGAATGGCACTGTGGTACACTAAGGGACAGGTCCTCGCCCTTGGTTAATCTCCCGGCAATGCAATTAAAATTAATCACCACTGCCAAGCACAACTAAAACCCCCAACAATACTATTGTATGACCTAATGGCTACTTGGAGCTAATACGATGCATCCATTCATTGGTCCGGAGACCAGTCAATTCTGCAGGACCCCGCGAATTGCCGATATCTGGCCATTGTTAAACTTTCTCTTCTCACAAGCCGGATTGGTTCTGTACGGAGCGCTTCGCTGCATTGTCCATCACAAGTCGAAGTATATATCGGCGGCAATGGCCATGAGAGGGCATATCACTACTTTTCTTAGATGGCTTCAAATTACTGAACTGTTACCGTTACTTCGTATCATGTACCCTTCATGGGTTTGAAGAATGCATAAACTGAGAGTTTCACGCTGTGCACCGTCGGAGGATGGCAGCTAGGTAATGAAACGCTCCAACCAAAACAGTTAAGATCGCCGACAAAATATGTCCGTCATTGCTACTCTATAGCAATGTTATTTCATTCACCGTAGACCCATATCGGCGCTAAGTGGGGGATATGTGGCATGAGTATGATTCAAGGGCGATCAGACCCCGGCTGATTATGTGACAGTATACTGCACATCCACTTGAATCCTCCGATAACTTAGATCACAGCAGTGAATGCACTCTCTTCGAAGGAAATAGCGAAACCGAAGAATGTAACTCGAGTTGAATGCAACATGACAGGTCCATATGGCGCCGTTGACACTTCACGATAAATTCAGCTGAGCAAAGTCTCACCGTGGAAGGAAAGGTATAAATATGGCCTGCAGGACGGTCATCGACTCAAAGACGGCAACACCATCATCACAACACCATATATGCAGCTGCTGCCGTCGTGTATAGAAAACCCGCAAGAACAACCATGCACTTCAACTCTATCTTTAGTGTCCTTCTGTCCTGTGGCCTCGCAGCAGCGCACATGCAGATGAGCTGGCCTTATCCCATGCGCAGTCCACTTGACCCTGAGAATAAAGGGTCCGACAAGGACTATGACATGAGCAATCCTCTTGACCAGTCCGGTATGGCGTTCTCCTAATTTCGATATGCATAAGAATGGAATATTTACATGACTTAGGCTCCAATTTCCCTTGCAAGGGCTATCACAAGAACACCCCCTGGCGCGCAACCGCGGAATACAAGGCTGGCGAGTCATATAACATGACGGTGGCCGGCGCTGCCACACACAGCGGAGGATCCTGCCAGCTGTCTCTGAGTTACGACAAAGGAAAAACCTTCAAAGTCATCAAGTCCATGGTGGGTGGATGCCCGCTTGATTTCAAGTATGACTTTACGATGCCGAGCGATGTGGTCAACGGCGATGCTCTGTTTGCTTGGTCCTGGTTTAACCTGGTGGGCAATCGTGAGATGTACATGAATTGTGCGAATGTTGAGATCAGCGGGGGAAGCGGCAGCAAGGAATCGTTTGGAAACGATTATCCGGATATGTTCGTGGCCAATGTTGGAAATGGCTGTTCTACGGTAGAAGGGAAGCACACAGTGTTTGCCCATCCGGGAAAGCAGGTTACCTATGCGGGTGGTCTTGATGCGTCCTCGCCTCCATTCCCCAAATGCTCTTGAAATCACAACCAATGGATGTTACACATTTTTGTACGTGATACACATTGTGAGTATCAGCAAGGTGGGACCATACTGGACTATGGCTATGAAGTGAAATAAGGACCAGTTGATCTGAACATACATGGTACAACCATGTTCACATCAACTCCGATTTTCGTATTGCTACACATCGGAGTGGAGTAGTAGTAGTATATTATTGAGAGCCTGTAGATCCCGTGAGTGACAGAACAGTGGATGTAGTTATAATTGGCCAGGCACTCAAAAGATCCGAGAGCTACGCGTCGTCTCAACCGACGCACCAATCATGAATCGATCGCATGTTGACAACTTAAGTTCATGTACTTATTAGTAGTACTAAGTAGGTATAGTAGTAGTAGGCCGGATGCAAGTTGCGGCGTTGGCGACAACTCGTTGTCCAGATACGGTGTCATGTGATGGGACGTGACTGGACCCTTTCGCCGAGAACAACCGCTTACGGCCGGCTGGGGGCGGACGTGAATACCGATTAAGTAAAATGGATCTCCATCCCCGCAAACCAAGATAAGCATATATAAACCTTCCAGAACCTCATTATCAGCTTTAGAATCTTACACTTCCTCGACCATTTCCTTTATATAGTTACGGACTTCGACGAATCCCCCCACCAACCAACCATATAGCGCTACAATGACCCAAAATTCGACCTCCAAGGGAACGATAAAGGTTGCGGACTATCTGTTCGCCCGACTGTGCCAGCTCGGCATCCAGTCTATTTTTGGGGTTCCGGGGGACTACAACCTCAGACTACTAGATTTCGTGGAGCCATCTGGGTTGCACTGGGTTGGGACCTGCAATGAGCTGAACGGCGCATATGCTGCGGATGGATATGCTAGGATCAACGGCCTGGGAGCTTTGATCACCACGTTTGGTGTCGGCGAGCTCTCCGCCATCAACGGAATTGCAGGCGCGTATGCGGAAAAGGCTCCTGTCATCCACATTGTTGGTACACCCTCGCGTGCGTTGCAGGATGCCCGCACCTTAGTCCACCATACTTTCGCCGATGGTGAATATAACCGATTTGCCACAATGCACGCCCAAGTTACAGTTGCTCAAGCGAACCTCATTGACCCTCGCACAGCGGCAGAGCAGATCGATTGGGCACTACAGCAGTGCCTAGTCCATAGCCGGCCGGTCTATATCCAAGTTCCGGATGATATGGTTGACGTCATGATCCCCGCGTCAAATCTTGAAACAAAGAAGATCGAATTACCTGCCACCCCGAGCCCCAAGGAGGAGACGTCCGTATTGACAACCGTGTTGGAGCGCATTTACTCTGCTAAGCGCCCGTTGATTTTCGTTGATGGAGAGAGCAGGGCTCTGAAAATCCTTCCTCAGGTTAATGAATTAATTAAAACCACCCAATGGCCGACGTGGACGTCAGCCTACGGAAAAGGTCTGGCCAATGAGCAATTAGATAATGTGTATGGTTTCTATGGTGCAAACTACGGCACCGAGCAAGAAAAAGCATACTTTGACTCTGCCGATCTAATCCTTGTACTCGGGCCTCACTACAGCAATACTAATACGCTAGGCTTTGCCACAATCCCCAAACAAGAAGTATCTATCTCTTTTTCGGGCACGACTATTCAGATTGGAAAAGACCTTCACCGCGATTACTCAATCAAGCAATTCCTCACTCAGTTGTTGGAGAGCTTAGACCACAGTCGCATTCCTAAAATTGATGGAGCACCCCCAAAGCTCAAGGGAGACCTAAGCCATATCAACAAGTCCGATCTCATCACACAAGATGACTTCTACCGTTTTGTCGACCGACTCTTCCGCGAGGGAGACATCGTGGCTACGGAAACAGGGACAGCCTCTTATGGTGGGCGCACATTTGCACTGCCCCCTAATACACGGATGTTTTGTGCAGTGACATGGCTATCGATCGGGTACATGCTTCCGGCCTGTTTTGGGGCTGCTCTCGCGCAGCAGGAAACGAACAATTTCAAGCCTACCAACGGCACTGGCACTGCTAAAGGTCGACTGTTCCTATTTATCGGAGATGGCAGCCTACAGATGACAGTACAGGAGATAAGCTCGATTATTCGAGAGAACCTTGATGTGACCATTTTCGTTCTAAATAATGCCGGATATACTATCGAACGGGCAATTCATGGGCGAAATCAGGCATACAACGATATTGCCCCATGGAGACATCTGCAAGCGCTTAGCTTCTTTGGCGGCAGTGAAGAAGAGGCAGCGAAGAACAATTTCAGCGCAAGAACCTTTGGTGAATTAGAAGAAGTGCTACAGTCAGACCAGATCCAGAAGGGCAGTGGGCTTAGAATTGTTGAGGTTCACATGGGTCGGGAAGACTGTCAAGGTCTCCTGAGAACTCTTATGGACAATCAGATCGCACAAGACGCAAAGCAATAAGTCATACTAGGGAGTACTCAGTAGATTATTAGCTATTAGATTAGACTAGAATCCGTTCGAAAACCTTACCTGATCTGAGGTTCGCGCCATCATTGCATGGTAATAATCAGCTTTTGTAATATTTTTCTTTACACAGTATACACAGTGTATGTTTAAAATTTTATGAATCTCTTACTTACTGGCCAGGGTACGTTGCAAGCACTGCCATTGAGGTTCTGCCATTTCCGAAAATTGCACTCAATCACCTTTGTCATCCCTAATACATTCAGGATCTCTCCACGTTTGTAGTGACAGTATAAAAGGGTAGAGTTAGGGAGATCCAGATCTTGTGTATTATCTGCTTTCTTTAATTTAACACTCTTAGAAAGCAGTTGTCTGTGATCTTGGGCAAATCTCGAAGTGCCTTTGTCTGAACAGCCAAGCTTCTCCCTGTAGTCCGTACCTATCTAACTGGCTGTAACGCAGTATTATGATTACACGGGAGACAGAGACCTTGGAAGAGTGTCTAGTCATAAGTTCCTGACTGGTCAAGTATTAACTACAGTTGGATATAGCTATACTATAACAGATATTAGTAGTTATTTGTCGCGAGATTTCACTCTTCAAAGATTAATTAGTGAAGCTTGTTGCCTCACACTACTATTCCCTAGGCTTACTAGGCACTGCAAGTCTAGCGAATGAATTACGAAAGCAAAAGTCCTTGTCCATAGTTGCATGCATAGCCAGGGTGGGAGGAATGGCGCTATACCGGGATAGGGAATCATCCTTCTCGGCCTACTGACAACCGGAATTCTGACCAACCCTAAACTGATGAAAGGACCGAAGGAGCAGCTGATTCAATCTTCCTGCTATCTTACTCATCAAGGGAATGACACGAAAAAGGGAAAAGGCCTAGTGAAAAAAGCAGAGCATTGCGAAGCGGTAAAGCGAGGCGGTCAACATCTCTGCCGGCAGGATCTAATCTTTGCTTCAATGACATCATGGGTATAAGACACCGAAGCACTGTGGCTGATCTGTGGCTTCTGTCCCGGACCAACGTTAATCCGGGGATTTCCCATAGCCGAGGAAACAGCAAAGGTCCAGCAGGTCCACAAAATCCGGCAGACAGAGACATTATAGGCCGTTCACGATGTAACAGGAACCGAGTCCACTTTCACAAGAATCCCCTACGTCATGGTCCAGACTTTTTATTCTGCGATCCGGTTTGGGGTCGCCACAGCCATGAAGAAAACTAGTACTTATTGCGGGCATCTCAGCCGGTCCTGGTTCCACCAATTGTCGCAATTCACATATCCCCGTTGGAGTCCTCTTTGAGTCAAGTACAAGTTCACCATGGCCAACCCAACGAGAAAGATTGTCTGCTTTTCAGGTAGATGAGTCCTTTCCCCCTTGTGCCATGGCGTGCGCTAATCCCTGTTAAGACTTTGACGGAACGATTTTCATGCAAGACACGGGACATGTCCTCTTCGATAACCTGGGGTGCGGCGAGAAGCGCCGTCAGATGCTCGATGAGCAGATCAAGTCCGGTGAACGATCCTTCCGGGAGGTCTCCGAGGAGATGTGGGGGTCGTTGCGGGTTCCGTTTGAAGATGGGTTTGAAGTGATGCAAAAGGAACTGGAGATTGACCAGGGCTTTAAGGAGTTTCACCAATTCTGCATTGACAACGGGATCATTTTCAATGTCATCAGTGCTGGATTGAAGCCTATTTTGCGGAAAGTGCTGGACGCTTTCCTAGGCCAGGATGAAGTATGGCACCCGATCGCTATTAAGTCATCGACCGTGAATGTTAATTTTCTCGCAGTCATCACAAATTGGCATTGTCGCAAACGATGCACAGATCAAACCCGACGGTTCGGAGTGGAAGCCGATCTGGCGACACGAAACCGAACTCGGCCATGACAAGGCCCTTTCCGTGAAGGAAGGCCGTGCGCAGGCCGAAGAATTGAGCGATGAGAACGAGGTCCCCCTCATTGTTTTCATTGGCGACGGAGTCTCCGATCTGGCAGCCGCCCGGGAAGCCGATGTGCTTTTTGCCCGGAAGGGACTTCGATTGGAGGAATACTGCATTGAGCACAATATCCCCTACATTGGCTTTGACAGCTTCACCGACGTGAAGAAAGAGGTGGAGAAGATTATGAAGGAGGATCAAGAGAAGACTGGCGGCGTCGGTAAACCGGCTCGGTTTAACCCCCGCGCAAACATGTGGAGACGGGTCTCCAGCAAGCAAGCAGTACGTTGCAACTTGCCGATAATACCAGTGATCTAAAGCATTTACTGACCGTCCGGTTGCAGGTCCCTAAGTTTGTCGCCGCGACCCCGTCAAAGGAAGAGAAGATGTTCCTTTGGCCGGAGAATTTCTCCCAGTACCAACCTAAGCCTGTTCTGGAAAACATGGCTTCTTAGAGCGCGCTTTCAACCCAACCATGCATAACGTGATGTATGCAGTATAGATATAGATACAGTTGAGGGTCAGGAAGGTTATGACCCCATATATTTTCAGGCGCAGTGTACATAGGAAAGGATTACGTTTATTAATGTCCAACTAGGCGGAATGGAAATACTTCCCGGGAAACCGCAAGTTATGGTTTAGGTTTACATCGAAAGTTTCACGCACTCTTTTAACTTCATACAAACAAGGGCTCCGAAGTGATGGCCAGAACCAAAAAGTATGCCCAATGCAACTTAGCGCTTACCATCCACAAGTGCGGCACAGCCCCCGAGACCCACACGCTAAAACTGAAGAGCGAGGCTTATGTTGGATCGCTGCCAATGGCCATCCTTCCTTATCCCTGACGAGTTGGTTTCCTCATTCGGTAACCGTTGAGTTATCGACAGTGAGATGGGTTATAAAAGCTGCCGGGCAGCTGTGACCTCTCTGTTTTAACTCACATTCTATTCACATCCTAAGGCTGGTCATCTCTGCGACTCATTTGCACAGGAAATAACCATCATGCTACGGGGAAAAGCTATCAAAGGCGTCGCAGCTGGGATTGGTCTCGCATCAGAAAGTATTTCGGCATACAAGGCAAACAGGCGCGAGAAGAAGGCCCAAAGCCCCGATGACCCAGAGACTAGCAATGCGAACACAACGACAACGGACGACGACCTCGCTCGCCACCGAAAAGTAGTCGAGGAGCAACATGAAGAAGAGTGGGAACTTGACGAAATCCAAGACGAACTGAAAAGCACTCTAGACGTAGATAAAGCCATCACATATCAAACGCCTGAACAGCTCGCCGAGTCGTTTCTCCAAAACTATCCACAGCCACCACCATATACGCCAACTTCCAATCCAAGACTCCCGTATCCGGTAGTTCTTCCGCAGCGACGGCCCAAATCGCGGAAGCGGGGGTTCATCAGAGCGTATGCCCCGGCGCTGGAAGAATTCGGCATTGACCAGGCCATGTTCCTTGATTTCTTGGAAACGTCCAATCGTGCCTGTCAGGCGACTCCGTGGTTACATGCGATCAACCTGGCAGGAATCGGCACTATGTTTTTGCCCAGTGCGATAGGAATGGCGGTTAGTATTGCTATCCAGCTGACAACCGATGTTGCGATAGCAATAGATGCAAGAAGAAAGTATGAATTCTGTCGACTATACTGGCATCAAATGGGAATGTCGCTAACAGGGTGCAGGACAAATTCATATTTTGACAAGATCAATGAAGAGATGTTCCGCCCTCGTGGTCTCTACTGTCTCCTCATGACATGGAAGCCAGATTCCTCGTCGACAGTCGCCAGCTTTGATCTCAACTCGACAGTTGCCACGTCACTTGACCACGGTGGGTCAGGGACGTTCAACAGAATGAAACACATGTTCAAGTCGTCGCACGGCAACACTTACGGGGATATGCCATTCCCAGAAACCGCCCCTCTCATCTTCCCCGATCTCGACCAATTGGCTGCACAGGGTGTTGATGGTGAGGCCAAAATAAAGAGTGCAAAGTCGTCGCGCCGAGAATTTGTAGCAGATTATCTGGATCGGAGGTCACAGGCTGAATTTGTAGGTTCATCCCATGATAATCTACAACGCGCTCTGACAAGAATACCAGGAAATGGAACATCCTGACAATGCTTTGAATAAAGCACCAAAGCCTCAATTTACTTCTCGCTACGCTGATCCCAGCCATCCAGCTAGTAGCGGATCAGCCCTTGGACTGATCACAGGCGGATATATTACCGGTGATCAACTAAGGGACCTTCGGGGCGGTCGGCGACGAGGCAGGCTCGGCCGCGACCAAGAATATGAACCACGGGGTATACGAGAGCGTCCCATTGGACCCGTGGGAGCCCTAGCAGCTACTGTATGCTCTGTTAGAACTGGGCGGTCGTCGGTTGAGCCTCACCAGGGTTCTGGGGAAGGACCTCACGATGAAGAATATCGCAGACAATCTGGCGGCCGTGTTGGTACTCGCAACCCGCGTGAGCGGCTGCAAAACCGAGGGGGTCCCATTGGGGGTATACAGAAATTCCTGAAGAGTGTAAGTTCTTGGACTCCCATCTCACAGGTACATACCATTGCTAATGTCGACATTTAGAACGTCCTGTACATGATGATCGTCAACCTACCGTCAGAAGAAGAGATGGCGCAGGCCCGAGCCGCCTTGCGGTCGTAGGGGATATATGAGATTTACTATTTTTCGGTAGCCACAGGAACGTGGCGAAATTTTTATATAGTTTAATGGAATGGTTCAGCCTATGGCAAATGTCGATTTCTCCGTCAGATAGGATTCCACCCACGGCAATTCGTTCATTTCCGCCAAGTGAACTCGCCAGCCCTAATCCTCCAACCCAAACAAAGAATCTTACAGACCTAGTATAATGCAGGATTAGATAGTACACACTCTAATATACCAAGCCACGCTGGATTGGCTAGATCGTCTATGGATCTTGCTAGCGATTCCGCCCCCACTTCCTGCCTGGTCGAGGCCAGGCTTATAAATACTTATCAATACCCTATCACGATCATCACCATGAACCTCAGATCCCATTCATACTCACTCACAACCTACCAACCCTCTTGCAACCCAACTGAAATACCTCCCTAACCCAACAAAATCAAATCAACCCAAATTCATAAAAATGGTTTTCAAAGCCCTCCTATACATAACCCGCAAACCCGGCACCACCCCCACCGAATTCCAAACCCACTACGAAACAGTGCACATGCCACTGATCAAAAGACTAGCAGGCGCAGACTTCCCTCTCTCGCACAGACGTCTCTATCTTGCACGCCCCGCACCGGGCGAAGACAACATTTTCCCGGCAGCGGTGCTGATTGGCAACCAGGAGGATTTCGGCTTCGATGCCGTTGTGGAGTTGACATTCACAGATGAGGCGGCATTTAAGGTGTTTTTTGCGCGGAGACAGGAGCCTGGGACTAAGGAGTTGGTGGATGCGGATGAGGAGAAGTTTTTGGATCAGACGAAGTTCAAGGCGGTTGTTTTGGGAGAGGTTCAGGAGACGACCCGTTAGGTACTAATGGATTGATATGTTTCTTCTACATGAGGATATTTGATGGTTATCAAAATGGCTGTATTAGTAGTATGAGGGATATACAGTAAAACCCCTCTATAAGCAACCCCGATATAGGGAATCTACGCGTTATAAGCAATCTAACTGGGTGTCTGAAACTGATTACCATACAAAAATCTCTTAAAGCGCCGATATAAGCAATTTGAATGGCATGCTAAATTGGTTGCTTATAACGGGTTTTTACTGTAAGTGACGTAAGGGCACGGGTGCGGAAATCAGCCTTTGTCCGTTGGAAGGCCGATAACCAAGCTAGTGATGGTAGTACTAGTGCCAGAGCACCATCTTAGCGCCCTTGGTGTTTGAGGGTCCGGTTACTAATTAATATACATCTAGTGCCGTTGGTTTGTTTACCCAAACGGCCCCCACCTTCATTTTCTGATTTCTCTCCCTGAAAATTTCCAACGATCCACCCATGTCAGTCATGAGATCTCTCTTGATGCTGGTTGCAGTTGGGTGCTAGCACCATGTTCATTTCCACACAGCCAGAAGCATTGGCCTCCATGGAAATTGGACTCCCAAGATCTGCGAGCAATTCTGGAGCTGCAAGGGACTGTAGATCACCCGTAGGGATATGTAAGGACTCTAATGAGTTCAGTGGTTGCAGGTTGCTGCAGAATAATAGAAGATAACGTCAAGAAACCTCTGTAGAGGAAATTAGTAGCTCAGCTGATATACTATATACTAGTGCTATACGGATAGGTGTGGAATACAAAAAATGTCTGTACAGCAGTGGGTTCGAAAGAGGGATCACCGCATTAAGGGATGTTAGGTGAAAGTCAAGCAGACAAGGGTCATAAATCATTGAATATGTTCGATATGTTTCAGCCAAATCCAAGCTTCCCAAGCTGTGGCTAGTATGAACGGTCCGGTAATTCCGAACGCCATTCGGTGACCTGGCTTCCAGGCAATTCTTTCGGCGGTTGCGGGGCAGGGGGCTGGGTCCATGGTTGTGGCATCTGCGCAAAGGTTGGTTCGACAGGCGGCATGACCCTCCTTCGTGACTGAGACTGACGATATTTAAGATAGGTAAGCACTGCAAGCAGTGCAATAGCTGGAACCCCGATGCCAACCCCAACACCAAGTCCTACTTTGGCGGATGGATCGAGGCCGGACTTAGAGGACGAGGATGCTTGAGAGGTCCCGGTCGAAGCAGATGACGTGGTGCTTGTTATTGATGAGCTTGTTGACGTCGGTTGGGATGTAGAAGTTGCTGTAAACGAAGTTGAAGTACTCGTGGCACGTGGTTTGTCGGTTATATTGAAATAATTCGATGTGAGTCTGAATCCGGAACTTGTGGGATTGGCGTTTATCCAGAAAAAGAAGATTGGTGAGTCTTCAATGCTAGCGCCGTATGTCTGTACCTTCCAGGTGAAATTTGTGACCCCAATGTCCTCAATCTGGGCTTCATGGTTTCGTCTTCAAGTCAGTGTGATTCACTTCCCCTGGGAGGATAACCATGAACAAGATATGGACACGTACTATAAATGTTACCCACGCTAACTGCTGTTTCCTCGCCAAGAGACTGATGCCAAAGAGATATGTTGAACGTCGTCCAGGTGGTCATCCAGGAGACCACTTGCTGCTCCCCCAGGACCCAAACGGGATTCTCAGCCGAATTGGCGGCCGGTGGATTGATGAATCTGTTATTGCTTGCCCCATCTCCCTGTGCAGCAACTATCTCTGCTCCGCATAGTAGAAGTATCAGGCATATGCGCAAAAACGCGCTGGGGAGCCTGCAAACGTTCATGGTAGTTCACAGGGGCGGAGAGAGTGAGAAGGAAGAATAGTTTGGAAGACCCGGGGAGAGAGGGATTTGGATCCTTAGGCGCTTAGTCGGCTCGTAGGAGTAATCTCCACACCCGTGCGGTGTTTTTGGGAATAACCGCCCAAAAGTAGCAGCTGCAGGGTGACTGCATTAGTGGTGTTGGAGAATGGCTTAGTAGAGACTCGAAGGTCAACCTAGGGCTCGCATGATTGGTGATCATTGGCTACCAAAGAGGTAGCCAAGCCTCCGGCCTACGGGCTAATCCGCGCAAGCGCCACCGTCGAAAATGTTTTGCCAACCTGACCCTATCAGAATCAGTTTCAGAAGGCCCCCCTGCATTTTAGTTGATGCACAAAAGATTAGCGACGTGTCGGATGCACTATGTATAGCCTTCTTGATCAGAACGCCTTGGGAAGTCCGTTGCATTCCACCAATCATGACGCGCGTGCTGAACATGGTTTAGATAACCATGCTTTTTCTACGCAGAGATAAGGTAAGAGAGTTATGGAAAAGAGTCCCAGGAGGCGTGCTCTCTTCTGTCCGCATACGCCGAGTATTGTGCATTCATTATACTATACATCGGTCCCCCTCCGGTTCCTATCCCCAACCAACCTTCGTCGCTATAGATATGCAATGCTGTTGATCTCCAGCCTCCTTCCTATAATCTCTAGAGACAGAGCGATGCACCTCAGCTACCCATGCTAGCTAGCAATGCCGACTGAGCCCCACATCGTGTTGAGTACCCCCACTCGCAAGTATTCAACAAAGGGCCAACAGAAGCTTTTCGGCCCCAAAATGAGTAATCGTATGTCCAAGAGCACATATTCCTTCTTCTGCTTAGTCCATCAACCGAGTATTGTAGCAGCGCCCACAGGTGGGTCTTAGTAGTAGAGTGCGATCATCCGACACCCAGATGAATTGAGTTTGGTCGGAACTTTATCCCACAGTGACGGAGTCAGAAGAGGTCGCAATCATCGCCTTATGGCGAGTGAAGCATTCCACTCACACATTGAACATGCTGAAAATTAGAACCGACCGTTTGAAGGTGCTTTTTGAGATTAGCATCCCAGTCCGCGTCATCTCCCAAGCTGGATGTGGCGGGTACTTTGTCTTTCGTAGTTCTGTAGCAGTGCATGCTCATTAAGGGTCCTTGATTTCGGGATATCGTTCGCATATCCGTCGTCCATATCTCTTGAGTCTCAGTCATAGGCGCCCCAAACTCGGCAGTTAAGCAGGTCAGATTCCAGTTTTATAGAAATCACGAGCAAGGGGGATTGGCTGTGGTCTTTCACACTAGTGGCGATATTAAATACACGCTGCCGGAAGGCCTTGACGTCCACATTATCAGGACATACTCAATCCATAACCTCCAGGGAAACTGGGAGGCATAGGAAGCCAAAGTGATACGGTCACGCTTATCTGGTCTGCTAGCCAGTCTGACGAAGAAAGCCCCCCAAAACTGCCATGTCGTTTAACTGGCTACAAACCGCCATACCCTGTATTGTCGAGCTTACCACAAGTGCCTCAATCTGCAATGTATGTACATGGCCCTGGGCTGTTGCCAATAGTCTCTCGAGTGTTACCACATCCCAAGGGTTTAGAGTCGACCGATATGAAAGGGGGATATGCAGCTGGAACCAGTAACTTGTACCAAGGGCCGGTTCAAAGACTGCGCCATCATAATGTTGTTGCGTATATTCTAACCAAGGCTGAAAGGCGGCGGGTCAAGATTAGATACGAAATCTCTTTAGAAGGTAGCAAGCGACTGGTCCAGGGCAGTCTTTAAGGTGACTCGGTGACAAGGATGGTTCAAACACTCTAAGGGCGGGGTTTGTCATAATAGGGCACCACTCAGTCCGCACTCTCAGTGTAAATAAGTTCTCATCCCCTGAAAAATTGGATACGATATCTACAAATCATGCCTGCGCCATGACACGAGTCAGGGTAAAGGCTCACGTGAACTCAAGCTGGGCGACATTGTCATTGGCTCCCAGACTCAATGTTGGTTGGTTTCATTATCCACTGGGGTAAACTGGTTGTTCTTTGTTGACCAAGTCAGCTTTCCTCGCGACGGGGTCCCGGTTAAAACGATGAGAATGGGCAGGATTTATGTGACAGTCAGTGGTCACCATATGCAGCGATTCATGGGCTACATGGTCTAATCCGACATGGGAAGATGTCGCTGTGCTGTTGCAAAGGCAACCCCAGGCGACCAAAGTCACTGGCAGGCTATCCAGGGTCCTATGGACGGCGAATCATGTTAACCAACCATAGCACAAAGGGAAATCAGGTGGCAAGGGATCTACCATCCTGTGTGCCTTTAGCGCCCATTTTGTACCAGTCACGAACGAACCTTGTTACTCTTCCCAACGGGACGTGGTCTACGGTACCGTTGTCGGTTAGATTCCGGTCAGCGGATAAAGACCGTATAACACTACAATTGCCGAAAGATAATACATGGCAGGTTCCTTGGTTTGGGCAAAAGCCAATTCTTTCTGGACCTCTATTGAAGAGCCTCGCCAAAATGAAGGGCCTTTGCACATGCTAAGTGTTGATACTCCAATCCACGGCACCAGCCTCTATCCCGAACGTGAGTTCAAGATTAGACGGGTGACAAAATGCGCTGTGTCCTCTTGTGTCAGGAATTACAAATTCGCTGTCATCCGTGGCACTCCATCAATTTCTGTCAGAGCCAGACTGGGGAGAACTGTTTAATGAAACGAGGCACACGAATTATAGTAATAGTTAGATGCCTTTGCACTTCCCTCTATGCGTATAGGGACTGGGAATGGGTGCGGGGATCCATGGCTTCAAATTGGACATTGCGCAGCGCATGGGACTTGGCCGCACTTGATAAATGGGAAGTTCCTACTGCCATGAGGGTAATAGAGCTTGGTCTCGAGGAGGTGACTAAAGTATTGCTGCATCGTTAACTAGAGATATTCTCGAGAATAGTACGCACGCCATTAACGCCAAGGTCTTTTCACACACAAGAGCGTTGAACTATACTGGCTCTGGGTCCTGTTCCTGATCTTGCTTCTTACTTCCGGTGTTGTATTCTCTATGGTCACAGTATGGGCTACTCAATTTGAAAAGGTTGGCATATGGAAAGCATCTATTTTACCAGTGCTATACCATGGGGTCGTACAGACCACATCGAATGGTCATGGTGACCTTACAACTATTAGTCAAATGGGTGCTGTGTCCCAGTTGGCCGAGGTCCAACTGCAATCATCGGATTTGAGGGGAGGCATAGCATTACGATGATTCGATTCCATCTAATCGACAGGTTATGAAGCCGTCATTCCATGGATGCCTAGTTTCTGACTGTCTGTTTGCAGGGCTTATAGCAGCGCACTGGGCATCATGGCGTGTAACCATCTTATTCTTCTCTTAGCATCAAGGGGTGCTTTCAATGGGTGGGAAGAGAATATACCACGATCCGCACAATCTGCCGTAGTAAAAGTTTCCAGATTCCATGATTCACCCAAGCGGCTGGTTAGGCCGGTCGGGTCATGACCGCCATTTCCATGGTAATACCAGGTCCGAAGGCCGCGACAATCACTTTGTTTCGCCCAAATTCGGGGGTGCCTTGTTCCTTTGCAAGCTCGTTAATAACGCTAATTACAGTGCTCGAGCTGGTGTTTCCCCTCGATCGGTAAACCTCATAGGTCTTTCGCAAGTGGTGTTCCGTGATACCCAAGGCACTTTGTGCACGGACGACGATACTATAGCCCCCCGGATGTAAAGCCCAGTCATATGAAGAAGGATCAAAATTGGATTTGTCTGAACATAATGAGGGGGTAGATGATATAAGGTCGTGAAAACCGGAAGGAAGCGCCGCGGAAGTCTGTCCGGGGACTTCCTTTGTGATCACTGGATGGTATCCTGCCTGTATCTTAGCTAACTTTCACTTTCGGGTAGAACGACAGCATCAGTTTCGTACCGTGTGGGCGGATGTTGAACTGGATGTTGGAAGCAGAATCCTCGAGGAGAGTTGTGCGACAATTCAGAATATTCCAAAGAGGAGCTCGTTCAGAAGCTTTAGTGCAAATCCCATTGCTTAGCACCATAGCACCAGCGCCATCACCGAAGAGGGTTATTGCAACGTTTGTTTCTTGGGCTTTAACAATGTCCTCGAGCATTGAGCGGAAAAAGATCGTACAAATTTCGCATGCAACAACAAGTGCTCTTCCTGGCTTCCCTTGAAAGGCCGCTCCAAGAAGAAATTCATTTGCTGTCCGTAGAGCAGCGGCGCCACCTGCGCAGCCAACTCCATGAAGGAGAGTGCGTTGTACATTTCTCTGGAGACCCAGTCTCTCACAAATCATGTAGTCCAGCCCTGGGTTTGCTGTATTTGTACACGTAACCACGATGATATGGGTGATATCGTTCAAAGAGCCATTCCAGTCCGCAAGCGCTTTCCTCGCTGCCTCCTCTGCGACTGGGACACCATATTTTCTAAACAACGCATCACAGTCAGCAATATCTGGTAGCTTCGGATCACTCCAAAAGAGGTCATCAAACGGTACGGCGGTACGGCGGAGCTGTATCCTTGACTTTCCATTGATTTGCAATGTCTTGAGCGTGCTGGTTATTCAACATCAGTTCCCCAACTCCAACCAGTAGAACAACAAATTGCTCTTACGCTGGGCCGTTAGGATCATGGAATGCAGAAATTAGCTTTTCGAGTTCGTCAGATCGGAGCTCATGGGGAGGATAATGGGCGCCCGTTCCAACAACAGAGACAACGCGCTTTGATACCAGGTCATCCTTATGGTTGCTGATCTCTGGCGGAGGATTACCATGAAATATAGGCGCCATGATGTCCTGGCCTAGAAAGAGACCCCGGTATAAAGGGTTATAGGAACAGAGATTCTTCGAAATGACCTAGTGTTATTTAAAATTGTTGTAAGGGTTTTCCCGCGTATTTTGAGTTGACTTTTCTTATCAAGTCGATCAAACTACTACATATGCAGCAGATCAGCGAGGAAACAGCCATCCGGATCCGGACTGGCCCAACCGTTAGGCGTCCAACAGGCATAAGAAAGAAGAGCATATATACTTATACTTCAAAAGAGGCCCCTAATATCATTCGCGAATAGGCGATATTCCGTATCTGGTATTGGCTAGTAATCTAGGCCTAAAACTAAACGGTTAAAACCGATGGTGAATGAAGGTTTGATTCTTCCATCTCGTGGAATATGTGGCTGAAATACTGTGCGAAGGTTTATATGACTAGTGGCTGGGCAGTCGGCTATCTGGTTAACTCATCTCGTATATGTGATCTAGGCCGTTTTAGTATTTAGCCTTGTTCTACAGAGGATAAGGCATAAACTGGTATTTGCCTATAAGGACTAAAGCAGCCGTTACCAGCTACATCAACACGTATATCGTAGCATGAATACGACAGGACCTATCAGCGACACAACGGAGGCGTATCACTGACATAATGGAAAGAATATATAAGAAACACCCGTTCAAGTACTTGTGGACTAATCTCTCCCTTTTGTTAAGTGTGGATTCTCCCCATATAGCTGGCTTGCATCTAACGCGCACGGTTTAAATTATATCTACTAGTCCAAACACTGAACATCATGGCAATCCCTGAAGCACCACAGCAGATTACCTAAATAGCCCGTGGGCTGTCAGTGTACGCTTTCTTCAGCTTCATTTCAATATCCCATCGGACATGTCTTCTATAATCTGAACCAAAGCTAAACAGCCCCACCGCAATAGCCAAGGTTTTCTCGTTAGCAGAAGCCTGAAGTGCATAACCGAGTGACGGGAAAGGTTTCCCAGTCCAATCCCCGGGACGACATTCAGGCATATCCAGGCACTTATTGCAGCGCGGACTATGACAGAGCAGAGATCGACCATACCAAAAGTAGTCAGAATTTATCTAAGCCAAAATGGCTTATCGATATTTTCCGGTAGCAGTAATCAAAAATTCAACTAATAACGCATATGGGGCTACAGTCGAGGTCTCGGAGAAGAGGGCAAGGGTGGAAATAACAGGGCTATATTTCTTCACTGATTCATGGTATAACGGAAGATAGTAAAGAAGACACCATAGCACAAGCCCTTGTAATATGCTCCTAAGAAAGGAGACTTTTGCAGTACGGGTCTGTAAGACAGCTGGTGGGATGATGGACTGTGATATAATCCAATACTCATAAGTTACAAATCCAAGTAATCCTATAGCGCCAATCATCAGAGGAACCCAGTTGCGCCATAATCCCTATTTATATATGACAGCATGCTGGGTCAAAGGAATGAGAAAAGATGAAAGGCTTCTAACAAAGATACTCGTCCGAGCATAATGGATCCATTTCAGTTTGTGCTAGTTGCAGCAGTGAACTTGGAGGTGAGAAATAAACGCACAGTGCTAACGCTAATGAAGGGTACATTAGGTTTCTTAGCATCGCATGGTTGTAGGGGAAGCCCTGAGTGGAATAAAGAGAGATCTCTGACCCTCAAGAGTGGATTAAACTAGGTTGATAGAAAATGGATGTCTCTATTCTCCTCTCTCACTCTCTTTTTCAGATAAAACAAAAACTAAAACAAACGTAGAAAGTCTGTGACATATATGAGTTTCTGCTTCCTGATTCATATTAGATGAGTCTCGTCGGTGTGCATTCAATATGAGCCAGGAAATAGGCAGACAATAAGTCTACAGAAGTTAGAACTGGATTAGTATTGGGGGAGGGAAAGGGTAGTTGCATTTTGTTATTATTTCGAGCGTGGAATGAAAATCTCATGCCTATTCAACTCAATCGAGTAGTGAGCTCGTATCGAGGTCAACATTCCTCTCCGAACTATAAGATATGGATCCGTGGCACACCACATCCAAAATGTATAATCTGCGGAAGCATTTTCCGCCCATACAGGTCCTTTACTCAAGGGCGGAAAACAAATTTCTATTGTAACTGTCTGGAAGTGGATGAGCTGGAGGTACGACAGCTACACCTGGAAACATCTCATCACGAAGCATTATGGTGGTGTCTTACCTAGTCCTTTAGCCTTATGGAGCTCTGTTAACATGGTGTACATTATCTAGACTGTTGCTTTATGGAAACAGAAATGGGGCCATTCTTCCATAACAAGCATCATTGGTCTAGTGGTAGAATTCATCGTTGCCATCGATGAGGCCCGTGTTCGATTCACGGATGATGCACATCTTTCTTTTTGCTTTTGCTTTTCTTCCCCTATGTCGCTTAGAATTGAACCTGAAAATTTTTATTTATTGTTTTTCCTAACCCATTTTCGGCCTTCATTAAATTACAGTCAAAATTATCACTGATTTTGAAGTGTCCGACCAACAGGCGCATGGTATACCTTCCGGGCATACAGAATATACTGCAGGATAGCAAAGATCGTGACTGCACCCACCATTAGAACCGACCAGTTCATAGTTTTGGGCACCACATCTTTAGTTGTCGGGAAAAAGGTAAAGATGATCTGGAAAGCAAGGTAGAAGAGGGATACAATGTTGATAACTGGCCCATACGGGCCTAAAGAGAAGCGAGGACTACTAGGCGATGTTCTTGACTGCCAGCGTGCTATAAAGAAACAGGCAATGGCGATCATATAGGTCGTCAACATAGATGCGATCGCCAACGAGGCAATCGCATTGAAAGCTGCCGTGGAGCCAACATTGATCAGGGTCAATAGAATGGTCACCAAAGTTGAAGACAGCATAGACCAGACCGGGGTCTTAGATTTGGGATGGACATAGGCGAGGGTGCTCGAGAAAGGAAGTCCTTTGTCTCTGGCAAATGCGAAGATCTGACGTGAGGTGGTTGCCAGGATACCCAAAGCACTGCAGACCTCCATAACCAAGATAATGCACGCGAGGCCTACCGCCATATTGATCGACCCGGTCGCGTTGTGAAAAGCTGTGATGAATGGAAATCCACTGGGCGCTTTTAGCACCGAGTCTATGTCACCCATGGTGTAGAGGAGAGTAATGAGCATCACGAATCCAAGCGTGCCATTGACCACGGCAGTCGAGATCATACACCATGGAACAATCCTGGAAGCATCCTGGACCTCCTCCGCTAGCAAACGAACATGGTTAGTTGTGCATGATGCTGTAACAAGACTAGGGATGAATGAATGCCTACCCATATGCGTCGCTGCATCTGGCCCTGTGAAAGAGAAAATCGGGGTCAGTTGGCCGACTAAACAAGCCAATCCAATATTCGACCACCCTCCTGTGTTACTAAAAGTCTGAAAAACCTCGACACTGCTTGCTCTGTCGGCCTTAACCCACAAGGGGATCAACACCACGAAGAACCCAAAAATATGAATGAACAGTAAGAGACGCTCAAGACTGGCGAGCCAATGAGTACCCCACCCATTGAGGACGGTTGCTATAACCGCAATTGCAATCGCCAAAAGCGTCCCATGCCATCTCTCAAACGTATATACATGGTGTGTGGTCGGGACAGAGCATATGGTGACCAACAAACCCTGAATCAAAGTTCCGACGAGAAAACATACACTGGCGAACGCTGCCTGCCAGCCCAAAACCGCGAGCCATCCTGATTAGGTTACGCAGGGGTTAGTATAAATGCCTATCGTTTTTGCGGTGATGGTACCGCCATACCTGTGATATAACTTAAAAATCTTTGACAGGAAGGAGGAGCGTACTCGCTAACCCAGTGATATTGGCCTCCCGCCGTTGGAGCTCTCGATGCGATCTCTGCCAATGATGCAACAGATGCGAAAAAACCGATAAAGGTGCCAATGTAAACATATACCATCCCAGCTCGTCCGCCATTGATTAGACCGTAATTACTGGTGAGCAGAATAGACTCCCAGGTTGCCATTAACGTACAGTTGAAACCGAGGATAGATACAAACCGGAAATTTCTCTGAGGCATATAATCAGTCCAACTATTCGGTCTAGCACTGAATATATGCTACAAAGGAACGATGAGAGCCTCGGCTATAATACTAACCTTTAACTGTTGTGTCTTGCCCAGCCGTTGCATGTCCAGATTATCTTGTGCGGTGTTCGCCATAGAGAGCTTTTCTTTTGAGGCCGGCAGTTGAACATCGCCGACCCTGACTTGCGATGCACATTTAGCTGAAGTGTCCATAGCTAGACAGCTTACATAGCATTGTTTCAGAACATGAAATATTCAGATGGATGGTGAGGCCCCGAAGCTGATACCATTAACGTCGCGGGAAAGGGGACATTACAACGTGGATGAGACGCAAGGGGGGAGAGGTTCTGACTCGGGAAAAGTAAACACAGCCTCAGCCTCGTCAATGTGGAGAATTATTTCGGAATACGCCTGGATAACGAGCAATTAACTGGAGCTACCCTGCAGTGACTATTGTGAAAACTCTGACAGATTGCGCGTCAATACTGTGAGGTCGCGTTTCCCCGATTCCCAGTTTGATACAAACATAAACAAAAGCATATACGTGGTGATAGACTAGAGATATGTAGGATGGAACAACACGAGTCTGAGCCTCCCAGATGATTAGGGAATTTCCGAGTTTTACACGCACTGACCACATCGTATCTGACGCTTAGTTCGCCAAAAAAAAAAAAGCTTAATTACCATAGCCTCGGCATATTAGAGAGTGAAAGTCTCAATCAATCTTGACCGATAATGTCCTCTTCTTATGAATCTACGAGTTCAATCCGATGTCTTTACTTTTGAGAGATAAAATGTGGTTTGCACCAATTAGTCTAGTGGATGAGAGCTGAAGTTGTTGAAGTCGTGGACGTAAGATAATTGCTATCTATATACTAATCTTAGCAAGCTCTTCCTTAAGCGATAAAACTTACTAGTATGTTGTTTCTTTAATCGTGGTTCCGTGAATATTAACTTTCCAATAGGGCACCTCAACTACAATAGAATCAATATGGTGTGCACAAACCATTATATTGTCCCATATCTGTTCCTACCAGACTAGCCATTCCTAGAGTAGTCAATGGATTCTAATTAGCTGTGGTATCTATGCCATGAAAAGGGCATTCAATGTTGGGATAGTGAGTCCAGGGCACGGCCAAAGTGCCAATTAGTGTTTTAGTCGAGTAGAATTGTAATTCGCTATCACTAACGGAAGTGGCAAGATGCATCGGGATTATACTATTACTGTAGTGAAGCTTTCCGCAACCTCAGTTATACCAGACAGGATATTGTAGGCGAAGCTGCCTTTAACTCCTTAGCCCAGGTGTCACTTCTTTGATAGCAGTTGATATGAAATGTCTGTCGAGTACTTTTGGCTACCCCCAGGAGCGGCTTATAATAATAAAGTGAATGCATGTCAATGTGATAAAGTTGAAACAGGTGAATTAAGTGAATGAAAGGACAGGCGTGCGGTCTAGACTCCCATATACAAGGGCTTAGGAATACTATTTTGGATATCCAGGGAATGTATCTCAACACCATTTGAATGTATTGTCAGGGGGTGATGCTTGATAGGATAGTTTTAGATGATTGAATGTAAGTATTCACCCGCGCTTCCCATGGAAATATACCAAATAGTTCACATAGCAAGGTGGCCTGTCAGCGAAACGACATATAAAACTGCTGTACGCTCCATGCAGGCCAGCCCTTATTCAGATGTTACTTAATAATCACAGAGCAATCTCGATATTGAACACAAACCATCACTCATTCTGTTTCAAACCAAAATGATGTCCCTCACAAACTTCATTCTCTTCATCCTGGCTTTGCTCTCCGTTGTATCCTCTCAATCCCTGGAGAAGCACGGTTCAACAACTGGCCTTGGAAATGTGGTCATAGTCAACAACATGGGTACCACTCTCTACTTGTGGTCAGTAGATGAAAACGAAGGTCCAATGCACGCAGTTGTTCCAGGCGCCTCGTACCAAGAGACATTTCGTCTGCGTCCCGATGGCGGCGGCATTTCCATCAAAGTCAGCACATCCCAGGACATTAACGGTGATATAATCCAGTTTGAGTACACCCAGGCTGGGGAGAAAATATTCTGGGACGTGTCCTGTGTGAACACCAAGGCTGGGTCGCCGTTCTATGACAAGGGCCTCATTCTTTTGCCAGCAGACATAAATGGCTGTCCGCACGCTTTTGCCTGCTTTCGGGGTGATTCCAATTGCAAATATGTTTACCACAAGTCAAGCGACGACTATGCAACCCATGGCTGCCCTATCAGTACTTCTTTCAACTTGAAGCTTGGCATTTAAGTCTGAATGCAGCCCATGAACTTACGTTTTCCCTTACGTTCTCGCATTAAAAGGGTCTGGGTACAGTGGGGTACTGAGTGATCGAAGTACGGGTTTGTACAGACTTATGGATGCTCACAGTACTTGTGGGACTTGAGTGGGATGTTCTGGTAATAGTGGATGCTAGTTGATCTATGTCTGGTCTGTTGGGCAGTACAATTTATTCTTTGTCCTCGATTATAGATCGAGTTATTTAATATTGCCAGATTAATATCTTTGCCTTTGTCGAGCCACTTTAAAATCTTGTAATTGATATGTACTCCCCTTGCGCTTGGCTTTTTAGTAGTAGTAACTCTTATTAGGCATGTTGTTCTTCCCCTAATGTCACAAATGTAACTAAAGCAAAACACTCCTCAGTGATAATGGCCAGTCAAGAGTAGCATAAGGATTCATTGGTCGTGGACACTAAAGGATGGGCATAAGCAGATACTGTTACTGAGTGTGCCCAATCTTTCAGCCGCCTTCCGACCCTATGCTTCACTCATTGTTCTGGTAGTAATCTGCGCGGCAAGATGGCTAACGTCTTTCCTCTCATCGACAACCTCGGAAACATGCTCATTCTCAGAGCCCTTCTTAAACCGACCAAGCCCCAACTTCCTTGAGATAGATGTTAAGACAGGAATGTAGCCGTGCTTTTCGTTGTACCTCATGCAGACGTATGAGGTAATAATCACTACCCAGTAAAGGTTGTAAGATAGCACTGATCCATAGGTAGCGGAATTGGTCCACCCAAAGAGAGCGTTGAAGATACCCCAACCACCACCGCCGCCAAGCTCTGGATTACAACAGTTCACGTGCCAGACACTCTGGCGGATATCGTAAGATCCAGGGCCCGAGCCAGTCTCCGAAGCATCTCCGCCGATGACATGGTTCCAGGTGTTATTCTCCAGGTACCAGACCGCGCGGGAGAACAGGCCTGCGGCAACCAGATAGAGGAAGCAAGTAGATATAATCAGGAAGTACTGTAGGGAAGTTGAGCTTCCACCCCTGCATCGAAATCTGTTAGTCACCGTCAAACAGTACTTTGGAGCTTCGTTCTTGGAGGAAACAGGATGGAATGTACAAACACTTACCGGTACATCACATAACCTACTGCAACGCCAGCCAGAAGGCCACAGAAAACGGCCAAGGGGAACGAAGACGCTGGCAATCCCAGGCCCACCCCACCGACATAAACAATAGCCTCCAGCCCCTCTCGAAGAACGGTAACAAATGGCAAAATGAACATCACATATTTTTCAGACCAGTCTTTCAGACGACCCATCATTGTCGTAGACTTTTCTTTCTTCTCCAACGCACGGGAGAGCTTGACACGCCATTTCTCGCGCATTTTGTTCACACGCAGAAGCCCGGCCCCCATGATGGAAATGATGATGGATGCTATGAATCCAAAAATGCCTTCCCAGATATCCTCTGTGTTTGTAAAGGTATCTTTTTCTAAGCCGTAGAAAGCGCCGATCATGCCTGCACCGATGCAGAGACATAAGAATAGACCTAGGCCTACTCCACACCATACCTGTTCATGTTAGAACTTAGCTGCTTATTGTCTAACGATGTTCATGCTAGGGTAAATGAAAAAGAGAAACAGAAGGTCAATTACCTGTACACGCAATCGCTTCAGAGCTGCTCTATCTCCTTCAGCACCCAAGGTTTGAGTAAGAAAGGCAAGAAGAACCGATACAATGATACTACTTTCGAGACATTCTCGGAAGCAAATGAAAAAGACTATACATCGTCAGCGACTGCCGTCTTGTGCAAAAAGTAGAACTCAAGGAATTATGATGAGGACTACCAGTGACTGCAAAGACTTGATTCGCCATGTTGACTCCCTGTATGAAGACCTATCTGGTTCCTGAGTTGAACTTGGAGATGCAGACTGTGGTTTATATAATAACAACTTGGCCTAATACGAACTCTGCAGACTTCTCGCGAGCTTCATCTGACCGAGTCCAACCCGGCAAGCCATCATCCGATAGCATTGTGACAGTTAAGTCGAATCTCCACCAGTGCAAGCCAAGGATCACAAGATCAACACGTAATGCGAACTCATTCTCTTTTGTTTTCGGTGGATCGTGGCGGCGAAATCCGCCAGCCCGCTAAGTCTGATACAAAGTTTCGGAACGTTCAAGTGAGGATGGAACCATGGGGAGGACAACAGCTGCTGCCAAGGGTCTAAATCTCGGATCAGATAACCCTTTGTAGGACAAGTGTGCATCGACTTCATCTCCAATGGCTCCACCCTGTAATATCATGTAATACCGCTACAGTGTATTGAAATTACACTACGCATTTGCTCGCTCATCGAAACAGTATACTATATCAGATATGGGCTTATGGACTCGTTCTGCTGTTGCCCCTAACTTATTTAAGAGTCTGTCCATGCAGAATCCAATTTTCTGTCTGTACTGTTGCCTTAATTTCTTCATCAACAACGAATTGGTCGGGATTCGTGTTTTGCGAGTAGAAGGATGAATCTCCTCTCTCTTCTGTCACTTTCGGCCATCAGCGCCATCGCCTGTGCAGAGACACACGTCTTTGACTGGAATATAACATGGGTAACGGCAAATCCTGATGGACTGCAACCTCGTCCTGTGATTGGGATCAATAACGAATGGCCCCTACCTCTTTTAAATTTCACCAAGGGAGATAGGGTTATTGCCAACGTGAGAAATCAGCTTGGTAACGAATCGACCAGTGTTCATTTTCATGGCTTCTTCCAAAATGGTACAAATGAAATGGATGGCCCGCCTGGCGTCACTCAATGCAACATTCCTCCCAATGAGACAATGGTGTACAACTTCACAGTGAGCCCCGTTCAGTTCTGATGCACTTGGTCCACACTGACTGTGATGTAAGATTGATCAATCCGGTACATATTGGTATCATTCCCACACGAAGGGGCAGTACCCCGACGGCTGGCGTCAAGCTTTGGTCATTCATGATGAGGAAGATCCCTACATCGGCAAATATCACGAGGAGCGAGTGATTACTTTATCTGATTGGTACCATGACGAGATGCCTGGTCTCCTGAAAGAATTCATTAATGTTGCCAATCCAACTGGTGCAGAGCCAGTTCCTAAGTCTGCTTTGATGAATGACACACAGAACCTGACCATCCCAGTTGAGCCTGGCAAGACCTATCTATTCAGACTAGTAAATATTGGGGCTTTTGCAAGCCAGTATTTCTGGATTGAGGATCATGATATGCAGATTGTCGAGGTAGATGGGGTTTGGACAGAGCCTGCGACTGCCTCTATGATCTACTTAGGCTCTGCTCAGCGGTGTAGTGTTCTTGTCACGATGAAGAACGAGACCGATGCCAACTATGCCATGGTCGGGAGCATGGATACAGTAAGCACAACCATATGCAAAGGGATACCACGCAGAAAAGGATGTGTATAAACTAATACGGGCTAGGATCTATTTGACACTCTTCCCTCGGACCTGAATTACAATTCTACTGGGTGGCTAGTGTATGATTCTTCTGTCGAGAAACCAGTCGCCAAATCGGTGTCGGAGTTCGATTTCTATGATGACTTTGATCTCGTCCCTTACGATGGACTAGAGCGATATGAAGATGCAGATATTACCGTGACATTGGATCTCACCATGGACAACCTTGGCGATGGAGCAAACTAGTAAGCTACTCCTATCCTTCTCGTGGCGGTTCTTAAGTATTCGAAAAGCAACATACTAAGCTACCCACCAGTGCCTTTTTCAATGGAATCTCCTATGTGGCGCCCAAAGTTCCAATTCTGTATTCTGCGCTCACGACAGGATCCGCTGCCACAGATGCCGCTATATACGGCACAGACACCAACGCCTTCGTTTTGAACAAGGGTGATATCGTTGATATCGTCCTCAACAATGATGATACTGGCAAACACCCATTCCACCTGCATGGCCATAGCTTCCAGGTCATCTGGAGAAGTGGAGATTACGAAGGCCATTTTAACCCAGACAATGTCACTTTCTCATCCGTACCCGTGCGGCGCGATACTCTAATTGCTAAGCCGATGGGTAATTTTGTCGTCCGATTTAAGGCTGATAATCCTGGTACGAGCAAGGTACGCTTAGAATTTAAGGGGTATTTCTTTACTAATACATGGTCCTAAAGGTATTTGGCTTTTCCATTGTCACATCGAGTGGCATATGGATGCAGGACTGGCCGCTATAATGGTCGAGGCTCCGTTATATCTTCAAGAAAACCTGACTATCCCACCAAATCATTATGATGTCTGTAGTGCAAGTGGTACTCCAACTGAAGGTAATGCAGCGGGAAATACAGAGGATTTCTATGACCTTACAGGGGAGAACAGGGCAGTTGCTCCGCTCCCTGCTGGCTTCACGGCACGCGGTATTGTAGCTTTGGTTTTCAGTTGTGTAGCTGCTTTTGTGGGCTTAGCTTCCATTGTGTGGTAGGTTTTCAAAGCTAATTCTGAAGCCAGGAACAATCACTAACAAGATACAGGTACGGGGTGGCTCCTATCAAGAACAACCGTATGTTAGTTTGATTATGCTGCGGAGGGAGGCGATGTCGCAGCACTGGTCGGATTATCTGCATAGAACACATTAAGATAGTCCTGTTCATAATAAAAATTATACTCATGTCTTATTATATCTACCGTATATTGCATTAGATGATTATTATAAATAAATTGAAAGTTTCTTCTACACTATGTAACCACGCAATGGTCTTGCAGCTCGCTATGACAGCTGGTCGGAAATTAATGTCAAATTAACTGCCCGTCTTCGTCCTGACAGAGCTGGAAAGAGACTACAAGCCAATAGCCGAAATCCGACAATTATGGAAACTATGGTTGACACTACTCCCGCATGAACATCAGATTGATAGCTTCCTTCTGTTCCACTGGGAACGGTGGGGTTGCCAAGATCACTGCTCGCAAACCTGACCAAATCGGGATGAATGTCCATTTCGCGCATAATTCGGGGATTCACCTAGTGGCAGAAAGGTTGAGAGACGCGTAGAATCTTTTATCTGGTATCCCTGTATGTTGTGGGTTCTACTGCAAATATCCACAGTTGGTGCTTGTCACAGCGGAGAGAGGGATAAGCCCATTGCAGAAAGAGTATATACTTTCCGAGCGCAATTTTTCTTATCAATCTAATCAGATACATATTGCTGGACACCCGGAAGTTCCCCGGGACATATTCAATCGCACATCACATGGTTGAACGAAGATTTGCTTTTGGCATTGTTGTAATTAAGGACGATATTGCTCGGTTGTAGCGGAAAGATGAGGTTTTAGGTCATTTGTTATACCCATTATATGTGTTAGGATTCCTTGACTTGGGTATAACTGGGAAGTTCATAGCACTTTTCGAGGCTACCATAATTGGAATAATAGATTACCAATCGAGCCTGACAGCACATTTGAATGCCGAAGCGAGAAGCTTGGCATCAGTCAAGGTTTTATTCGAAGGCTTAAGCAAGTCTAGCCCGCAGTAGCTTGGGTAAGCAAAGACGGCAAAGAATTCTTTCGAATTCTTGGCTACTCTAAATTTCGGATAGTGGGTGTCTTGTATGCTTTTGATCCGCCTGTTGAATCTCCATTTGCCTAAGAAACTGTTCTGTACTGTAAGTACAGGTTTCGTAAAGTGGGTTCCTTGGCAAGTGCTTAGCTCAAAGGCTTGACCTCGTGCCAAGAACTACAATAAACACCACTACTAAGTGGGTCAGATCATGTATATTGGCTAGGAATCACAACCGAACGTATTGCAGACTCTTCGCTCCGGCACTTTGGGGCTCAGAATGGCATTCTGTGCTTCAATTGCCAAGACCGAGTGGATACTCTGCTGTGGCCAGCATCTGCCGCGCAACAAACTTGGCATGTTCTCGAGCCGGAAATTAGATGGCACAAACTCGGTAGTCAGGGTTGATACTTGACTCAGCCGTGCATGAATTAAGCTCGCTTAGAGCTTGGTATTACGTACGGCCCATGCATATATCGTATGTTGGTGCATCGTTGCATACGAAGCATGTCGAAAACCGTATTTACTCGGAACTGGCAGGGCCGAAAAACCCATTATCGGAGAAACAGACTAACTGGGACACTTGTAAATGCAATCCTTGGCTTCGTGGCCCCTCTCAGTTCCAAGGAGCCACAAGCGGGGGAATGCGCGTATCTAGTGGACTTCTACGGATACGAATAATAATTATTTACCGTCCAATCGGTGGCTTCAAGTTACTTTGTATGGGACACTACAAGATATATAATAGCCCAGGCGAGTTCTTCCCTCAGAAGGAAATTGTTGTCATGGTCAGCACAATGCATCTTAAAACTACCTTTCTCGCACTGTGCTGGGCTGGGGTCCCAGTCCTTGCAGGACAAGGAGATAGTCACAATGCTGCTGATAACTTGGACGAGTATTGTTTCTATTCCGTTTATACAGCCCTTTCAGAATATACATTTGCTGGGAGTACAATCTTGGAGTCTTCCCAGGATAGTGATGGTGGAACTAGCGATGGAGGCTCTGGTACCTCTGGTGATGGGCAAACCTCTTCGAGCAATCAGTCCTCTTCTAGCACGCAGTCATCCACTGCAAGTGAACATTCACATAGTAAGAGGTCTCTGCGCCGCCGAGGACACCAGGGCAGCTCAGGAACCTCAACTGGGCCATGCAATAGCACCATTGAAGTGACTTCGATGTATGCGAGTGCGAAAGCATGGTGCAGTAAGGCCGAGCTCAAGGCTACTATTCCATACTGGCAGAGTCTCTGTGAACAAAATAGCTTGACCCTCATGGACTTGTCCGAGGTTGAAGCCAATGTTACCGATACGTATCTTGCATCTCTGCCTACTATCGACCCGGAAACGAATAGCACCTCAACGACTGGTACAATTGAATCGCCAGTTCTACTTAGTCACGCCTACTACAAGAGGGCTCACAAGTCATACGTGCGTTTCTTTTATGTCTCTCTTTTCTCCCCTTCTCCTGCCTCGTCTTCTGACCTACTGATAGGTAACTCATGATTTTGCTTTGGACAAGGACAAACGGTTCGGCTGGGGTCTAATGGGATACTGGGGAGGCATATTGGTCCTAGGCATGATGGCCAAACTAATGGGCTCAGTGTCTAGCCAACGGCGGGCGCCCAGCCGCCGAGATCCAGAGTCCAACATAGCCTTGCAAAACATGCATCAGAAACAAACTAAGCCTAAGGCTGGCGCGTCTACGTTGCATTACCTGCGGACTTACTTCATCGTCCCCGCTAGTTTCGCTCCAATTTTGCCCCATCACCAACAGCTTTATTACTGGCACACCGTTCCCCGCCGCTTGGACCTCCTGATTGTTTTGGGATTTTGGGTCCTTTGCGTTATTCTTGGCTGTGTTGATTATCAGAGCTTCTCTGGTAACATTGAGTATGATCTTCCAAAACCCGTAGGAAGGATAGAAACCACTAGCTAACTCATACCTCATAGGATGTCGAGTATCTTCCAGCAGAACTGGCAATACTCCTCCGACCGCACGGGCATTTTGTCGTATGCCTGTCTTCCCTTCCTGTGGCTATTTGCTGGGCGCAACAATATTTTTCTTTGGGCGACAAACTTCAGCGTACAGTCGTTCAATATCTTTCATCGTCATGTAGCTTGGGCGTGCACCCTCCTCGCAATCATTCATTCCATCAATTACAGCGTTGTGTTTGCATACTATGGTGAGGGGTATACTAGTGATTGATCAAGAATTTTACTGACAAAGGCATCTTCATGACAGACGGTAGATTCCAAAGTGTCTGGTTGCAAGAGTACTGGTATATGGGTGTAGTGGTGAGTGGGCGGCGGCAGTGCTTTACCCTGTGCGAAATATCACCTTACTCACTCCCACCTAGGCCACTATTCTCATGTCTTTTATGCTCGTTCAATCGATGACTATGTTGAGACGTATTGGCTATGAGACATTCCTCATAATCCATATTGTTTTCGCAATTGTGGTGGTGTATGCTTTGTTCCGGTACGTATCCGTCGCTTAACCGTGTGTCAGTTACTCGGTAGCGATTAGCATTAAACTAACCTCTAAACCCTTTAAAGTCATACCAGCTTTGACGGCACCAAGTGGAATGGCTATTTGTGGCCAATGGTGGCGATCTGGGGCTTTGACCGAACTGTCCGCCTGGTCCGTATAGCCTACTGCAATCTCAATGTCCGGTTTGGCAAACAATTCGTGTCTACCACGAAGTCGGTGGTACATTACTGCGAGGCTAGCGATCTTATCAAGGTCGAATTATACCCTGCATCAACGACACTTACCCCACGACCCGGGCAGCATTATTATATCTATCAACCTGTTTCTCTCAAGGGCTGGGAAAATCACCCATTTACTCTGGGCGCCTACGTATTAGCTCAAGAAAAGAACTCTGAACAAGGGAGTAAGTTAATCTTCTACATCCGTCCGTACGATGGATGGACGAGGCGCCTTCGCGACCTTTGCCGCAAAGCCCAGGGGGACATTCATCTCCCCCTATTACTCGAAGGCCCCTACGGATCTACAGCCGCTCTCCACACATGCGAGTCCATTCTGATGATTGTCGGTGGTACCGGTATCGCCGCCGCAGTGCCATACATCATTGAACACATCTCGCGTGCGAAAGAAGGCACGACCAGAACGGTACGGATCCAACTAATTTGGTCTGCTCGGAGCACAGAGATGTACTCCCAGGTTCTCTGCGACGAGTTAAGCACCCTCCTGCATCATGAAGACATCACCACGACCTACTTCTGCACCAACAAGTCGTCCTTCGGCCTCGAGATGAAGACTGAAAGTGGTGAACTGCCTGGAGAGAGCCCAGTGAGTTCCACCTTGGGTGACAAGGAAGGAAATGTGACTTCTTCTGTACGGAACGGAACCGTGCAATTTCTCTCTGGTCGTCCTGATGTGGGTGGTATTATCAAAGCAGAGGTGCAAGAAGCCAAAGTCAGTTCTGGCCGATTGGCCGTGCTCACCTGTGGCCCGGCTCAGATGGCGGATGACTGTCGACAAACGGTGTATGAGGTAATGAAAGACGGCTTCCAAGACATTGAGTACCATGAAGAAGCATTCGGGTGGTAATGCAGGATATCCGCCGAGTCCCGACGGATCGATCAAGGTGGGGCAAAAATTGATCGATAACTTGAAGGATTGATTGATTGATTGATTAGATAACAGGTTTAATCGCCGAAGGATCAGGCCATGCATTCAAAATCCCACCGAGTCAGTTAAAGGTTTCATATTGCTAGAATCTATTGATTATAAGAATCTTCTTCAGAACACATTACAACGCATCTCAAGCTCATTATCTCTCGAGCTTGATTACTTGTGCAGATCCAATCCTTCACACATATGTATACGCGTTACCAGCTTACAACCCCTGAATACATCTTGACAAACCACTGGATAGTAACTAGTTATACTTTCCCTAACCATGCGTATTATCACAAGTTAATATATGAATTAGTGTCTGTAAGCTGCTGGAGTTGATATCATGCCCCTCTAGGCAAAGCAGGGCGGTCAAACACGTGGTGTGGAAAAGGAGTCGGCAGACGTCCGAGAGTAACTTTTTTTGGTTTCTTTTTCTATTTTCCCCACAAGTCGGAATTTGGAGGAGTCAACCTTGGGAATTCGCTTCGTTCCTTCGTTTTTCTTCGATCTTTTCTCTTTCCTTGTGTGATTCCTCTGATACGACTCAATTGACAAAAGAACAATTCGAAACTCTTCAATGGGATTATTGTACTGTACCTCGTAAACTACTACTGTCTACCACACAAATGGTTTTCCCAGGAAGACGAAGTACTGGCTGCTATGTTTGTCGCGAACGGAAAGTCAAGGTGAGTTCAAGTTAAGCACTCAAGGTTCACTGGAGCCGGAAAGATATTAACGACCAAACCAGTGTGACGGGGCGCGGCCAGCATGCGCACGCTGCACCAAGTTTGGGAGAAACTGTATTGGCTATCCCGACTCGTTTAAGTTTCGATTCTACGATACTACGTCCTTTCAGAGTGAGGCCTCGACCCCACTAAGACCTGGACATGTCCGAGCGAACCGCGCTACTGTCCAGGAAGGGAAAGGGAGGGATCCATCGGATAGAACTGTGCAGCCAACAGGCCATGATCGCCCAAAAGTACCCTCAAAGTCGCAATCACCATCCGTACCCCAGTCTTTGTCTATTACTTCCTGGGAGCTCTGGCCGTTATCCTACTTTTTTCATCAACATGTCCTTATTGTTCATAGATCTCCCTGTGGCGGCCATCTAGCCTTCCTACCAGAGCTCTACCGTGAGAAGAGCTCTGAGCCCTGTCTCAAGCATGCTGTGCTTGGTGTTGCATATCTAGCCCTGTTCAATTCCAATCGTTCTCATTCTCTTTGGATCCAAGCCAGGAATAATTACAGCACCGCATTGATGACATTAGCAGCGGCTTTAAATACACCAGAGTCAGCCGCTAGAGATGAGGTATTTGCGGCCTCCTTGTTCCTGAGCATGTTCATAGTAAGTTCTTTCTACCCGAGGTCAGGGCCTCATTCAGAAGTAAATTAACCGTGGTTTTAGGATTTAAGCAATGAAAGGAAAAACTCGTTAAATGCCCACATTCCCGGCATCCACGCGTTGATGAAGTTACGGGGAGTCGCTTCTTTGCGTGGCAAATATGGTCGCGTGTTACTGGCGTGGGCATTTATGCAATCGGTGAGCGAAATATCAGAAATGTCAACTTCAGCATCACAAAGTTCTAACCTCGTATACTGTTAGCAAATACAAGCCATAGCCAGCAACGACTTCGGGTATGGCTGCTTACCAGCGCCTTTGAGTACGATGGAAAACCCTGATAGTGTCTGTCGTGCTGGAATTGTAATCAGCATGATTTCAAATTTCTGCGAATCTGTTAGATACCTTAAGGAGTATATGCAGGTTCAGGTTCGGGGCAGCTATGATTCAAGCGCAGAACCCTCGTACGAACTGTTAGAGAAAGCAGGCTCTATCATGAACCAGATCGACAGCTGGCACGCTCGGCTTCCACGTCACTGGAAAGCCAAGCTGAAGGATGCAACGCCGGGCAGTCTTCCTGGGGGACGTATCTCAGCTTCCGAGGATTCTTGGACAACGTGTTTCGCGGCCATCATTAGTGCGACGCATTTGTTCTTTTACCTGCAATTTCTCCAATACTGTGAATGTGTTACTCCTAACTTGGAAGCCCTGAAGGCCCTCCCAGACGAAAATTCAATCTACTACCCACTCTACGGAATCGGTAGTCGGATTCAGGATTCAATCAACATCATATGCTTGTCTGTGTCATATGCACTGGGCAGCATGAATGGACATGGCGAATTTGAGCCCTTCCACAATACCAAGCATGGAATTGGATACAACCTTCTCTGGCCTATGTCGCTTGTTGCAACCTGTCAGTTCTCCACGACAGATCAAGCTCGTCTTTGTCAGCAAGCACTGGACTACACCTGGTCGACAATGGGCCGGGTTGGCAGCTCTTCCTGAGCGAAAGCCTTCAAGGGAATGTGTCCAGCTATGTGGTGGAGGATGGCCATCAAACACCCGACTTCTTGACAAACTGCTCGATGGACATTAAGCTCGTCTTTGTCATATGATGGCACCTTACTCACAGACAATAAACTCTAGACCATGCTCGTTGCGGTGAGATTGCCTCGTCGATTAAGCGGGTCTATGGCAAGATTTGTTTCAAGGGGATTCATCTCCCTCGTCTACGTGTACGCGGCTGTTCGGCTCGCTTTGAAGCACTGATGCGCTCTCTTGGCCATGTTCTAGTGAGCCATGTATGCGATACCCAACAGGTTGCCGCCACCTTTTGAAGTCTGTAGTGGCATCCGCAGGAAAACATTCTTCAAAAGACCTTGGCGTCTCGTGGAATAACGTTATGGTTAGCCATGGAGCCCTCTCAGGATTGACGTAAGCAATGACGAATCTAACATTTGTTGGCCTCTGACAAAACAAAAGACAAGCAGACTACCGTCATGCATGAGCCATAAATCCAACTTTTAGCAGGTTTCTATGTCACCTTGTTGTACATAAGCTCTTGGGGGCTGCGGCTGCTCGGCTATAAGGTAGGGTGAGACTGGGTGTTGGGACGATGTGAAGAGACTCTTAGGATTCAAGATAACACTATCTTGAACTATAAGGGGAAATCCTTACGCAAAACTTAACTTTCTCAGCCACCCAATCTGATCTAACCTAAGTGGCGAAAGGGGTAAATGAAGCAGATTAAAGCGGAAGGCTCCACACACTAGAGGCAAACTGCATGTTCTTAGATTTGGTGGATTCCTCTCCAAGGCGCTAAGATCTACAGAGTATATTGGTTCTTCAGCAATGTTCTCGGCTTGCTAATGATCAGACATACAGCCAACACTATATAAGTTAGGCACTGTCCGTTGCAGGCACCAACTGTTCAACCACCCAATCATTCGTTCCTTACAGTCTCTCTCTCATTTTACCTAATCCTTCTACCTTCGCGATGTTGTCCCTACTTTTCTTTACCACAGCGCTTGCAGCCTCTGCGTTCAACACCTCTTCGGTGTGTGGCGCTGGTTCCTCGATCGGCACATACACTATCCGTGCGAACGACACCATTTACTCCATCGCCACCACCCTCAATCGTGGGGTCTGTCCGCTGGCAAGGTACAATCACTTATCTGACCCCGAGCTTCTTTATCCTGGCGAGGTGCTCTACATCCCCCCTGAGGCCTGCAATACCAACGCCAGCGACACCTCCTGTCTCCTGAGTCTCCAGGATTCGACCACCAACGATTGCATCTTTGGCGGTCCCCACACATACCGCACCTTTGCGGGTGATACCCTCCGCAAGATCGCTCTGGGCAAGTTCAACATCACCCTGGAGGCTTTGGAAAGCTCTGTCGGTCGCATGGCGGGTGTCTCATCACCTGACGAGACCATTGAGCCGAACACATTCATCAAACTCCCGCAATGTAATCCTAGCTCGTGTGGGATCAAGCCCCTAGAATATGTTTGGGGCACGTACAAGGATCTAGCGGAGGAATACGGAACCACGCCGGGGCAGATCTTTGCTTTGAATCCGACGTTTAATCATAGTTCTACGGGACCGGGGGTTGGGGGATGGATTACGTTGCCAGTCAATTGCGGACTAGAGGAGGAGACGTATACAGTTGTTTCTTAAGCATCATGTACTGTATTTTCGGCAGAGAAGTAGAGACTCAACCGTCTGATTGGCGAATAGTATAACCCATAATTTCCACCAAAAGAGATTACAAACTCCAACGCTATATTATACCCAAAGACAACCGAGAGTAGGAGGCTGGAACAGGCATGATATGCGCATGAGTCGTCGTCATGGCCGTCAGCTCTCAGGGGTTCCATGTCCACGAGGCAAAAGGATTTTCATCTCCTCGGCCGTGAAGTCGGCTCGGGGGAAATTACCCACAAGAGGGGGAGTTTGCGAAAGTCCCCACCTACACTTGCCCTTATTGCCGATGCTCCACTTGGACTCCACCGCGCAGTAGATCCATGAAACGACCTGCTAAATGTTGGGAATATAATTCTGCCTATGCTTTGAAGTCTCGAGGTAGTAATACCATATTGCTCTAATATGATCTTGTCTGTAGGGCTAATCATGTCGGCTTCCGGAGTAAAGACAAACTGGATCGCGGATGTATTAGAGTAGCTAACGAATATGAGAGATAACAAGAAAAAACCTATACTTTTATATAAAGACAAATTCTTATCTAAGCCATGTAGTCTCAAGAGGATGATGGTATTAAGCGGCATATCACGACAGTCAGTATTCATGACTTCGTGTGAGCCCATTCTCTTCGACAATATCAGATCATTTTCACCTATCAAAAACCGAAACCGTGTGTAAAATATGCGGTCAACTACTATTGTAATATTCCTATGATTCACATAGACAAATACAGGGGTCCATTACCCCCAGGTGGTAGATCAGTCCCATACAGGTCCCCAGTAATCATTCTCCCCTTGATATGCCTCATCATACTTCTGCGGTCGAGGATGATGATAATCCTCTCGTGATCCTTGCGGCCAGATGGGAATTGCACAGAACTCATCGTCATGGTACCCACGACACTCCTTCCACACCGTCCAGTCCAGATAACCCATCAAGTCCCGAATCGGAGAGACCATAGTCCGGAGGTCAGTCTCTTTTCTTACAGCTATCAATGTCGAGCATATCCGGTGATTAACAGTGTACAACGCTCTGTGAGCAAGAGATGAATTGTTAGTGGGAAGTGGAACAAACTGGGTAGAACAGAGCTTTATAGCCTGCTCGTCATCTTCGCTTCGGACATCGATGAACGGTGCCATGAGACGGTCAATCTGGGTAACAATAAACTCAGGAAGATCAGAGTCACCATAGTGATGTTTCCGTGGTAGTAGGCCATGGAGAAATCGACCGTATTTCTCAACAATCAGGTCTGCAACAGCCTGCCAGTTTACCGAGTGATCATTGGGATCGTGCGTCAGCACCAAATGCGTCAAATTATCACGGATAGGCTGTAGCACTTCGCTTGACAAATGTGTCAAACGCGGCAGCTTGCTATCCCCAGGGAAAAAGTCAAGATCGTAGCTATAAGCCGTAACAAAATGATCGTAGTTCACTCGAACCCGCTCACCCCCGATACCATGAAACCGAGATGTGACTGCTCTGAGAAGCTCACCGGGCTTGCCCTTCGGCTTCCCCGTTCCATCCTTGTTTGGCCCCTTCGTGAAACCAGGGTATCTGACCTGGGTCACCTGCACAGGTACCAGATTTACCTCAGGATTGCATAGAATGATCTCAAATCCAGCAGCCATCCGAATAACACCATCAATCCGTCCTTCCCATTCCGTCTGCGCAATACGACAGACAGCCTTCGCCCGCTGATCTTCCATCCCCACACCACCATGCAGGGTATCATTGAACAAAATACGATCCTGGGAGTCCAGAGTACCAATCTGCGATTTACCTGCAGAGGTACCATCGATATAAACAAGACGCAGTTCCTTCGCAGTTATGAACGTATGTAGGAAACCTGAATCATCCGCAGGCGGATCCTCAGGCGCCATTGCATGTTGTAAATGCTCGTCCTGAAACTTAGCCGGAGACGGTCGTTGAGACGGACGAGCAAAGACCATCGCATGGTCAGGTTCAAAGGCCATCCACCCGATCTCCTTGATAGGGTCTGATCGGGCGTTTCCGTGATAGAGCTGGATGCCCTCCGGGACAGTGGCCAGGAAGAATGACATGCCATTGTGATGAAGTGATGAGCCCCACAGGCGCATTGAGGCATGGATAGCGTTGAAGATATGGTTTGCATTGTGCATGGCAACACTGCCGGTCAGAAATAGTGCTAGAGTTTGAAGTATCGTGTTTACATGCATCAGGATGATGGATGTGCGTTAGTTGTATAGTGTGTTTTTGGTTGATGCTACTGGTTCTATGTTGGGGGTATTTAAGAGTGCAGCGATGGCCTACATAAGCTTGCATATAACGCTACTGCTAGATAGGAATAGATTAATGGCTACCCCTACGCCTTTTCTTTCCATTTTTTTTTTCTTCGCAAGACCGAACCGTGGAAAACCTTAACGCCGAGCTCGGGATCAGATTCGGATGTAGAAAAAAAAGTTACTAATCCATTTACAGTAATATAGACATACATCCATTCCATAACGAGCATATTTTTGCAGGTTCATTTGGCACCAACCATGTATCATGACGTATGGACTTTTCATGACTTCTGTCCTTTAGGACGGGATATCACTATTAATATAACGACTAGATTAGAATCTCGAACATGTACTTTGTCTGTTCTTAGATTAGCCCGTTCGCTATCGACAGGATTTATGGTTGTTCCTTGCTAAAGTATAGCAATGCTTGATGATATTGGAATGAAGGCTCTCATACCGTCTGATTACTTCGGCTAAAGTTCATCTCCAGAATACTTCCTGCGATCAACTTGGTCGGTGCTAAAAGTTCTTCACTTCTTGGGATCGTGCAAGGGGCAAGACCATCGTCTTGTTGCTATGGAGTATGTACATTAGCTTCCAGTATCTACATTCACTTAAAGTGCGTTATGTTTATGTTCGATGAAAATTCGAGTCTCCAAAGATACACTCGATAAGGATATTGTTCGCACATTCACGATGTATTCATTTCCAGGCTCATGTATAGAAGACATGGAATGTATTAAGCCCCTCTAAGTCAAGAGACTTCTGTACTTAACACTGGATACTATATTTAACCAACTGCCAAGCATCATCCATTGCCGTTTCTCTAGAAGCAATCGTCCGAATTGCCAAACACGCTTTAACTCCAGCTCTTCTTCTTAGTTGTGCGCATGCTTTCGTATGAATTCCTTCTTTGCTCTGGGAAGAACCTGCTTAGCCTTGGAGAATTCCTCATAGTTTACCAGATCATGCTAGTAAAAGAATTTCGATACCTATCATTTCCTGAGCCTCCTATATTAGCTTAATAGAAATATTATATATGTGAAACAGACAAGACAGCTTGATAAAATATGAACAGCTTCTTCAAATAGGCAAAAGAGACATGAGCGATGGGATTTGAAGTCCATTTGCTGAAAGTAATAAGAATATATAGCGGTAAGTAATCCCAGTGCCGAAAGTCAGTAGTAGTAACCCCAACCTAAGTTTAGGGCCTACACTCTGGCAACTAAAGATCAATTCTTTTTAAAAACGGTAAGGTCCTGTGAACTGCTGGGTTTATTATGTTATGAAGGCGGTACTCGTCGAGAATCCGATTATTAGAGCTGTTATAATTAGTAGATAATACAGTGGAACCTTGTAAATGGATTTATTTAGCTAATATACTGCGTATAGCGCGTTGGTGGTAGGAAACTTGGCAATGTTTTACATTTGTTACATTAGTATTTAGAAAGAAGCTTTCAGCAACTTATTATTTGCTTCATATTACATGTCACAGCTGTGCTACGGTAGATCCAGAATGTGTCGGTCCTGATACCCTTTGGCGAAGAATTCATTGTTGTCGAAGTTACCTAGATTCAACAATTGACAGTCCGGACATGGCACTGGGCATAGTCTTCTGGTACCCACAATGGCGTATTACATGCACATTACTTAAACAGCCCCTCCATCAGCCATGGGTCAAATAACAACTCCTTCGCCGTGGCCCGGTCATCTGGACTCCAGCACAACATCCTTCGCATGAATTGCAAAAACCTGCCCTGGTCATCTCCTTCAAGCTTCTCTTCTAGGGTTTCAAGGTTGTATGTTGGAACAGAAATATCTGACTTCCAGTCACCTGGCCTCGTTGTCAGTCAAATGGTATACCAACGCATGGTTCGGTCTTAGCAATAGAGGGAGGCGTACCATTTTCATCCCAGAATAAGGTGTGCTTCTCACCACGTTGAACAAAGTCCAAAGGAGTAGGTCCCAGGATAGCTTGCATTTCCGCAAGATGCTGTGCATCGTCCAGGCGACCCTGGGCATCTCGGGCTTGAAAAAGCTGCTGACCTTCGAATAGGTCCCAAGTCTAGGAATGTGAGTTGATTACCTGCCTCCTTGCAGCATTTACGAGTGAACCTACCAACACGCCCACGTTCCAAATGTCGACCTTGTAATTCCAAGGTATTTGCAGAATCACTTCAGGAGCCCTGTACACATCTGGCATGATGTCCTCGGCGTGGTTTTCTGTGCCTATTCTAGCCTCGCCGAAGTCACATAGTACGGGGGTTCCGTAAGACATAGCGAGATGTCGTGAAAGATAGATGGTACGCTGTGCTTCGACCTTACGAGGGATGGGCGATTCAAACTCGGCTTCTTCGAACTGGGATAGGATCTTGTCGTCCTTGATCCCAAGCATTATATTATTGGGTTGCAGGTCTAGGTAGGAGTCAGCTTTATGGTGCTAGACTAAGTGGCTGTAGTAAAGGGTAGTCTTCACCTGTATGAATAACCTGGGCCTCCGAATGAAGGAAGTCCAATGCAGCGAGGATATTCCGGAGTGTAGTTTTTAGTAACACGTTATTCAGAGCACGATCAGGGAATAGTTTGCGAAGCTGATGGAGGTTCATCCCCAGCGGTTGATGTACCAAGCACATATGAGTACCATCAGGACCATTGACTTCAAAGTGATCAAAAAGCTTTCGGATGCAGGACTGGCCAGCATGATCTGAGTGAAGAGCGTTTAAATGGTCATAGACTTTAATCTCTTCGATGACCGGTGAAGTTGTCGTGAAGATCTTTAAAACTTTGTAGCGTTGTTCCCTTGAGATAATTAGAATGCATCCTTCGTTCAGGATAGAGCACGGCGTACCGGAAGTCACGCCCCAACCATACAGTAGAGCTTGTTCCATAGCCTAGCTTGCCTACGATCTGATACCGATTATTGAGCACCTCTCCAAGTCTCACTGGATAAAACAACTTTGGGTCATAGTTAGGAAGAGACTGCTCCTCTACAGTCTCAGATCTATCAATGATATCAAACCCTTGGGTGGGAAAGTTGCGCGGAGTAGAAAGAGAGCTATTAGCCATGCTGTGCCTTGGGAAGGTCAGAGAAGACTTCAAGAAGCAGGTTTTGTAACCAACGGAAAGACTAGGGTATAAGAAAGTACAACGTGATGTAGGAAAATGTGGGCGCGTAAGAAGGAGCAAACATCTGCCCAAACCTGCCATCACGCCGTGCCCTTGTGTGGTACTTGAAACAAGGGAATGGGTTGGAAGGGGATAAATGTCACGGTAAACTTATGCGCTCGGGTACCTAAGGCTCGGGCGAATTGTCGGTCCACTCAGGTGCGGCTTGGACTGCTGATGTCTTTGATTGTACGGCGGACTAAATCGAGCTTCTGGACAATGTAAAATATTATCAACTTTACTAATATTAATGTACTATATATTAGCCAATTAGATCTATTTATTAGATTCTACTGTATAATCTATCAATAATAGTAGACTTTTTATTTGGGTTATTGACATTGACTAGTCCAGACCTGAAAATATATTCTCCTTTTATATTTTAATTCTATATTATTTTACTGCTTTTAAAAATTTCTTATTTCTAGATACTAGGGCCCCTACGTTTAGATACCACTGTCCCTAAGCTTAGATACTATCTCAAGTTTAGATATCACTCCCCTAAATATAGGGCCTAGTCTAGATTTACTACTATAATCTATTATCACTACTATTAATTTAATACAAAGTAGCAACAGTATCTCAGATTAAACTATTGTCTTAAATTTTCAGTAATAAATATACTATACAATAGTATATTTCAGGGCTTTTCTAAATCTAAATTTTAAAGTAGATGGCAGCCATGGCTGAATGATTTCGGTAAAATTGATCAAAAATCCATATAATTGTCCGCAAGCTCGATTTACTCCACCGTAGTTTTTGCAATAATACCTTGATTTATTGTTAACGTATGGTGTAACTGGTTCTCTTCAGTCTATACATGCAGTGATCTTGCACCACAATAGATATCCGTTATGTACTTATTTTTCCTTGGTGCGAACGTAAGGACCAAGCATCCGCTCGATGGGAGATGGTATCCGCCTCAAACCAGATTAGCAATGCATGAATAACCCACAGGCTTTCAACCGCGGGTTGGGGAAAGAATTGTCTTCAGATTTGGGCACTAATAACGGTTTGCTTTTGTGATACTTTAAAAATAGCATGTAATCATTGCTCGGAATAAGGGGAAACCATAAATGGCTCAATGATGGTACTACGTACTCGACTCTCATAGGATCAGAAATACGAGCCAAGCGCGGGATGAAGACACTGCGCCTCACTTGATCGGCATCGAGATGCTGCTATATCAGTTTATCCACCCTCCCATTCCATTAATCTCACAATTCCGAATGATTCAATCGCCCTCCAAAGAATGCCTGTCACTCTGACCACTGCGGGCCATGAAGCCCAAGGCTGGAAGAGCCCTAGGGTATCTAACTCGGAACAACTGTTCCAACAGTCGCGGCCCAGAGACTTCAATCGTAGCAAAAGGCTCATACAAAGCTCCTTCACACAAAATGTCTTCGACGATACCCATATCTCTGGATCCGAGCACGGCTTCGTATGGGCTGTCTATAGCGCATACAGCCATCACCACCATTTAACTCTACGACCTGACGATGTTTGGTTTTCGATCCTCTCACAGTTGAGATATTACATCCCCGCACATGCCGAAGAGCTACGATCCTTTTTCGTTTCCCACGAGGGGAAAAAGAAGCTCGAATTAGTCGCCGATGGGGACATCAAAACCGTCGATTTCGGAGCCCTCGCGCTATCTATGACCCAACTGGTCCAGGAAAACGTTAACGACCCCGACCTACGCACCTGGATTATGCCCAACTTTAGTACTACCACACAGACGGACCGCGTCGTGGCATCTGTATTGATGATGGGGGCCTTGCAGAAATACTTCGACTACGAGATAGCACTAGACTGCGGCATCCCAACCGTGACATTGCTCGGTGAGCGCGATGATTGGGAACAAATGTTGTGTAAACTGGATCCCATTTGCCGACTTGGAGAAGAACCTACGTGCTTTGTCTCCCTGCTGCGCCCGGTTCTCCGGCGATTTGTGGCTTCCTTTGACAACCCGACTTCGCCCGATATCATCGACTTCTGGAACAAATGCGCCCATAAATCTGGCGGAAGCGGAACCCATTATCTCTCGGGCTGGCTGACGGCGTTCTGCTTCTGGGACGATGAGGGTCGTTCGTTGTTCGGGCATGGTCCCCGGAAGGAGGTCTCGCTGGGTGAGTGGGATGGCGAATGCGCGGGATGTGAGCTCGACGGCATTTACTATCACCGGATGGACTCTTGGCAAATCCCAGCGGGGGTTGGGTCAGTCCCTGTCAATGTACGCGATTACGATAGCACTGAGCACAGTATGGTGATGTTGGCTGGTTTGCCTGGAATCCAAGCAGTGTCCTCTGGCCTTGATGGTTCGGGTCCTCTTGATTCAATCCGACCACTGTCCGGATGGTGGATTTATGAGAAGGAGGGCCTTGCGGAGGAGGAGAGACGGGAAGAAGAGGCGAAGGTGATTAATGAGGAATTGAAGGTTATGAGAGAGATGGATAATGACAAGTGCGATATGAAGCGCATGATCACATTGTTGAATAGGAGGGAAGAACTTCTGACTATGTAACGCCACAGCGGAGCAGTCAACGTCCTGTTCTCCGCTCCAGTAGCCTATATACCAATAGTTTCAAGCTCCGGAGTTGTTTTGGTTTCTGTATGCTCTCTGTATCCGGAAGTAGGATCTGAAGCCGCGGAGGCGTCTTGCGTGTGATGGATCAGATCTCCGAGTGGCGTGAGCGAAGCAAGTGTACTCCGCATGCCCAGAGACTCATGGGCTATAAAGCTACCAATAAGCCAGAAAAGATGTAAAGTATCACGACGGGGCTCCAGAACCGCAGATCAATGGCCTTCACCATGCTCTTCAATACTTCTTTATAGCTTGGCACGAAACACACAATTTTCTGTCAGCCAACAGTCCGAGGCCTGCCATAAGCTGCAGTGGCGAAATGACCTCTGAATACAGATGTGGACACATAGTTCAGCTGATTATCCAAGTATGTTGATTTTTATATTGTGGCCCCGAAGAAACGATGAGTAGACTGGCTGTTAAACGTGTATCCAGTGTGGAGCTCACACGGTCTGTGTCTGTTAGTAGTGAACAACGGTTATCAGCGGCTCAACAGTAACAACATTCGCCATCGTTTATCAATCCGAATATGGGAATTGATAGGAAATCTGCTTTATCATGAGATAGCCAAGTAAACCATGGACACCTGACCGCAATTCACGGGGTCTCCGGGGAGTCCGTGTCTCCGTCCCCACCAATGCAACCTTGTCCAATCAAGCCGGTAAACTTCACAAGAAGCCCAGGTCTATACCAAAATCGTGGTTGTCGTAGGGGCTTGGTCAGTTGTAGGAAGCTTCCCTATCTTCCCCAAGGCGAATTTGTAATGGCCGATCATGCTCTTTGGTCATGGAAGTGGATCTTATGTGGTCCACTTCACGAAGATAAGAGCCAGAGTATCAACCATGGCTTGTTTCTGGGGAAATGCGAGGTTGCCTCCCATATGTCATAAACCGCAAGGCCTATGGTACTTAGGGGTACCTTCTGCCCGGTGGGTATGGGGTAGAAGTTCCTCAGTCAGTCCGGGTCACAATTCTTCCATGCTTCCCGATTTGGCACCTTTCACCTTCTTTCCATATTGTCAGAACTACAAAACACTCTCGTAGAGGTATACGGGGGTATCCACATTGTACCACCAAGGCACGAACTCACGAAGAGCCGGAATGACTTGATGTGGATGCAGAAGCAGGGGGTGAGAGTCAGAATCTTCCAGACGACCTGAAGAAATCACACAAGCCAGAGGCAGATACAGATCCTTTTTGGCGACGAGGAGATGGGAGGGGTCCAATACCGAAAAATGAGCTGGCTGTGAGTTTCCCCTTCCGCCATCAAGCAGAGGTTTGCGCCATGTACGAAGTCTGCCTCGAGGCAATCGTGAAACTAGACAATGCGGAATATGTGACTAAGCTTGTCATACCTCCCTCTCGACAACATTATTAATCAGTTTCGACCAGTGATGAATGCTGAGAATATCTCCCTTGGGATTCTGTCATTTCTATCAGCCGTTGCAACACTAGGAATGGTACCATATGTATTTAACCCTAATACAAGCCACAACATCTAACCTAAAATCATCAGTGCCGCTGTTATCTTAGTACTCTTGTCTGTACTGTCCTGGTACACCGGGCCTTTAGTCGGACAATTCAAGCTACGCTATCCTCAAGTGCACAGCATGGCTGATGCTTGAGGGGTTATCTGGGGACCGGTTGGTCGAGAAATTGTGGGAATAGGTCAACTGCTTTTGTTGGTCTTTTTCATGTCAAGCCACATTCTTGCATTCAACATCCTGTTGAACGTGCTCACAGGGCATGCGACCTGCAGCATTGTATTTGGTGTTGTTGGATTGATCATAAACTTTTGATGACCTTGCCGAGAACAATGGAGAAGGTCTTCTGGTTTGCAATAGCATGTACGTATTACCTTCAACTCCTTTGAAGCACCTACGTCTGCTGACATGTCAACAGCATTTATTAGCATTTTCGTTGTGACGGTGGTCTTGATGGTTTCTGTCGGTGTGGAAGCTAAAGGCCCGATACAAAATGATGTCGCCAGATAGGATAGCTTTTACAAAACATTCCTGGCGGTAACGAACATCATCTTTGCCTACAGTAAGTCCACACATCCTGTTGATCAATTTTGACTGGCAACGCCAATCCAATCGTCCAGTCGATTTGTGTAAATTTCATATAAATGGACTTAGTGTCACAGGATTGATAGATTGACTACAGACATAGATATAAGACCGATCAGTGGACCTCAGTGTTTATCATTCCAACGACCAGGCAGGAGTGAATAAGGTAGTAAGAATGGAGGTTCTATCGACAGGAGAGCATGTCAGAAGATGGCCCTACCAGCCAATATCCTCTACGCGACATTCCTCGGCGACAATTGTACCCAGCAACGTCTTCGGATCCCCCTCGGTAGCGGCACGAATGATATTCATAGCGCCCTGACTTGCATCCTTGACACCATAACCGCCCGTGAAATTCGTCCGACAATAACCCGGGGACGTGGAGACGACCAGAATATTCTCTTTCTCGAGTGTCACACCCTCGACTGCCGTCAGCATGTTCAGAGCCGCCTTACTACTGCGATACTCAGGAAGACGCGCATGACGTGCACCGTACTCAGATGTCGGAGAGTAAGCGACACCCATCTGAGCCATGCCAGTGGTCACATTGACAATACGGCGGTCATGGTACTTGGAAGCCCTCAGGAGGGGCAGAAAGGTATCAATGATAACAGCGACGCCAAAGACATTAGTCTCGAAGACGGCGCGGAAGCTGTCGCGCAGGCTGAGGCTGGGATCTGTGGCGTTACAGATGGCTGCATTGTTGATTAAGATGTCAAGGCTGCCGAACTGATCCGAGACCGACTTTGCCGCTGCCATAATGGAAGCATCATCATTAGCATCGATGACTAAAGGGGTCAATGCCGAACTGTCTATCGTGGAATCGGATGCCAGTTGTTGGATCGCTGATTCTGCTTTTGATTTGGTTCGCGCTCCAACCAGGATGTGGTATTTGCCTGTCTTGACTAGTTGCTCTGCCGTGGAATAGCCAAGGCCTTGATTGGCTCCTGTGATGAGGACTAATGTCTTAAACATTATGTTGGGTGTGTTCACTACTCTAGCACCGGTAGATGCGTGTTCAAAAGTATGTTGTCCTGTAATGACTACTTATATAGGCTTCTTCTACCTGACCTGAGTTGTTAAATGTACAAGGAATGCCTTTGCTATGGATTATAAATCAAGAATACTGGCAGGTGTAACTTTCCCCCATACCTCCGGACTTAACGGAGAACCTGTTGCCAAATTCCGCTTTATATCCTTGTTAGGTCTCTTACAATGAAGAGTAGCCCCCAACCACAGGTTTCCTCTGGATTAAGGTGAAGATCATTGGCCCAACCTAGAATTGTGTATTGGCCTACATCGGACTTAAGAGTCACGATTTTCCACCGCCGCTATCTATTACATATGGGAATAGTGTAGTCTCTACTCTAGCTTTGAAGGAGTGAAAGCTCATCATTCTCTTAAGACGGACATGACGTCAATTGCGGCTGATACTCCTGGGTGAACTAGGGCAAAGCTAATCACGAGTGCTTCAGTCTTATAGTTTCCATGCTGGGTGGATCTACAGCATAAACCTTTTCGTGTGCTTTGTATTCTCAAAGCACATTCCTAAGAGGAATATGACGTTGTTTCATGAGCTATAACTAATGCGTAGCTAGCTGGATCATTGTGCAGACTTGTTCCTGCAAAAGGCCTCCATCTATAAGATACGGAAAAGGCATACAGCAGTCATTATGTGGTGGAGCCCAACGATTCGGGCATGGGCGGCTTTTCACCGTCTACCCGGGACTCACGAGTCACTTTCTTGGATACGTCTCCCGACCTGATAGAAGAGGAATCTAACATTTCCCAATAACATCACTAGCTAAGGTCTATTGAAGGATGAGTTGCTTTGTGGAACGCCAGGATGCAACAGCACAAATGATCAGTCAGTACACGCCAGTCAGACTCCCTCCCCTCAAGCCTGACTTTCTAATCTCTAATGTCTTATATCAGAAGCATGGGAAACTGAAACACTCCCTAGACTGGGGTAGAGCCCAAGGGGACTATGATTGCTAGGCTGCGGGCAAGCAGACTTAATACTCCCGCGCCCAGCATGGGAGGATTGCTCGCTTGCTTGGTGGCCAGCTGCCCTCAAAGACGTTTTCGGTGCGACCCATTCCTCAGCCATGGCGATCTCTTTGGATCTAAGTGCACTTGGCGTACTGGCATGATAAAATCTTCAAACAAACGCTTGCGGTGAACACAACCTCTCCATCAGCATCTCAGGAATTGATAATCGGCGAATGCGGCTTTGATAGTATCGATAATTACAACTTCGGCGACGCCAATGATAACGGCAGTTCGCATAAGAATGCTGCAAAGTCGATATAAGGTGTCGGTGAGTGGCGTGAATATAGGGCGGACAACGCAGGTGATGATAATAGGTCCGAGTCGAGTTTTGCCATCGGGAGCAATAGTGAGGGACAAAATTCTGACTTGACGATGCAGACTTAGTGATGACAGCGATGAAGGGCGGCAGGACTTTGATAAATCCACATAGAGATCCAGTTCAACACGCTCCACCTTTCTTTGCAAGGCACTGGTTGCTCTTTTTCTTGCTTTTATTTTCTGTTTTTGTTTTTAACCGGAAAATGCGGACACAGTTATCATATGCGGAGATTTCTTCGGCATGCGCCTTCCTCGCATCACTTAGCTTATGCTCGAATATATTTCTTAATAAAGACAAATTCTCATGAGTCATTGAAATGTGGTCTATCGCTGATATTCTGGATGAAGTGTATCTGACTTGACAAGTGAAAGGTAGAGCCTTACTCGAAACTACTTCTCCGTAGATTCAACACCGTTCGTTTGGGCCTGCTGCACCTTGGCACCCGGGAAGCGAGTGCCCCTGTCCTTGACCTTCTTCTGTTTCTTTTCCACAACCGGAGGCGGGTAGGCCTTCAAAGTGATCTCCTGCCATTCTGGGGAGGCTTGGTAGGCCGCTTGTATAGGTGCCATAAGGTCGATAAGACCCTGTGCTACAGCAGGCTTCAGGAGTTGTGGCGTTAACTATAGGGTGATTAGGTTAGTTTCCTGAGGCACAGAATGACACGGAAAGACCAAACATACGACATCGTTCATGTAATCTTCCTCAAGTTGCTTGATATCGGTGTAGACCAATGGCTCCTGATCTCTTCGCTCGACTCGAAATTCCTTCTTGCCCTTGAGACCGGCAGCGGGCAGGAGAACATATTCCACTAGTGCGATGACTCCGTTATCTTCGACGACCTTAGGGGTTGCTTCCGCTTTGCGAATCTTCTTCGAGATGCTCTCGGGTGGGTCTAGCAGATCAATCTTGCTGTCTGTTTCAAAGATCAGTATCAATCGCGACCTTTGGCGGAAAGAAGTGGGCTAAAATAAGAATTACCTTCAACGCTAGAACTCATCTTGGCGCCCTTCAACCCGCTGATCATAGGGTTGATGAGATGTGCGCGCTAGATGGGAATTGGTTAGCCTTCAAGAGATTTCCATCGCAATTAACGGGAGTTATACCTTGCGATATCCGATTTTAGGCAGCCATTCCGTGGCAGCGGTGAAGAGCTTCCTCTGGTCCATACCTCCGAGCTGGCAATCAACCTTCAGATGCTCCTCGTCTAGCACCTGAAGCACCGGGTAGAGAAGACCACTCAGAGGAGCATTCTCGGTCTGTTTGACAACCTCTGCGCCAGCCTTCTTCGCATCTGACTCGGAGATCAAACTTGACAAGCGATAGACGTCCATGACATATTCGGGGCTTTTTTGGTAGGAGCTGCCAAGAACAAACTCGAGCTTATCAGTGGGCACACCTACAGACTCGAGAATTGCCGTGATAACCTTGCTATAGTACTTGGCACGGTTCTCCACAAGCTCAAGCGGCGCCTTCAAGTTGTCAAGGAAGGCATGGACGTCGGCGAGCAGGACAACAACGTCGCATTGTGCACGGAGTAATTGAGCGATTTTGAGCGCAGCGAGGAAGTATCCAACGTGAGGTCTTCCCGTGGTAGCCGTACCTAATATGAAACGCAGGTTAGCTAGCGCATAACTGTGCATCTCGAGTGACTCTTACCCCAATAGATTCTAGGGTTTCGCTTTTCGATCAAGATGCTTTCAATCAACTCAGGGTTCAAGACCTCCGCGAGATTCTCGCGAATGAGATCAAACCGTGCCTGTGCTTCCGAGTCCATCGCGACGAGTCAGAGCGAGAAAATGAGACTTGTGGAGAGATGCGCAGGGAAAGGGAAAGGCGGCGTTGGTGGGCTGGTGGGATGGTTTTCTTAGGCGGGGGGGAAACTGTCGGATCAACATTTGTTCCGTTTGCCTCTTGAAGTTTTTTGAGTCAGAGGACAGGCGGTCAGGGGCGGCAGATAACCATCTTCATTTAAAGCGGCGTCTTATCATAGAGAGGACATCCATACATCATCAGGCAAGCCTGCTGAACTCAAGGTCTCACCTCATGCGACATATCCATATTCATAGCTGCCCTTGGTCGTAAAGCTTACAAGCGCCGCTATTGGATTTCAACAAGAGATTAACCAGTACAAGGCACTTGTTGTAGGCAAAATTCAATAGTACTATCGCTCCGGAACGCCAATCCATGAGAGATGTGGGCAAGACTACGACTCAATACACACAGGGTATCATTTAAAACAGTCTGTCAAAGGATCGACAACATAACTAATAGCCCCGTTCATCCATTAAAGCGAAACATTCCTAAACCAAGTCCATCACGGTGACCGCGGCCACACCAAATCCCTTGGGCTATTATTATTCACAGGACTCCCGAGGTCCCGATATGGTGCAATGGGTGACGCCTCAGCGGTGGTACTCCGATCCCCAATATGGAACTTCTTTGACGCGAGGATATCCGTTCTACGCAATATAAGGTTTTTGCACGGTACCAGACAAGACAAGTAAACTTACACCATAACCAGCGGGAACAAGCATTCCATCGTATACGCAAACCGATCAAACTGGCCCGCCACTGTCGTGGCTGTTTGCGATGTTGCCTGCAACGAATACGTGACTGCACGGGTGATCCCGATGATGCAGAGGCTAGCGACGCGCATCTCGGTTGTGCGGAGCATATACCGGAAGACCAGTCTCGTGGAGGAAACTTTAGGAGAGGCACGGTATGCCTTGTGGAGAAGGCGAATCAGAAAGAAAGAACTGCATGTTTCGACCAATGCGATAGTCGTGAAGTAGCCGACATGCAGATAATCGATTCGGTGTTGTAATGGGCCGGCAGAATGGGAGGACACGCCTTCTTCAGTGATTTCGAGGACTCTGCTGGCGAGTATAGCCATTCGGATGGAGCCAATGGCAACCATGAAAAACCAGAAAAGGGAAAGGAAGAGTACCCGGGTCGAGTCCCGGAGAGTGTGTAGTAGTATTTGGTAGCTGTAGAAGGAAAGGCCTGCTTCTTGCACCTATTATCTAGTTAGCAAGGCATCCGGTCACCAAAGTTGACCGAGTGATGGACTCACCAGCCAGAGGATATCGGCAATGGCACTGGCGGCTGCTCGGTCTCCAGTAGGAGATGATGTGTAGAAGGAAAAGTAGCAGAGTCCGTTGGCCACGGCACCAGCTGCGGAGACGATGGTGGGGATAAAGCTCAAGGGGGTGGGCCGTGTGATGACCATGGTCCAGATACTCAGTAGTGTTGTGAACAGTCCAATGCTGCTTAGAATCGACCAGCTTAACTCATAGTAGCTGGCGATTTCCGGAGAGCCACCGGCTGATGTGTGGGTATCCATTGCTTCCACGCTTGTACTATGTCAACCGAATTTTCCTTTTAACGGCAAAGACTGCAAGAACCCTCCCTCCTCCTCAGCATTCCTATGAAGCAGAATCACGAGTCTAATCAATTTTGTCCCGAGACATAGAGATAAGCAGCAACGGGGGGGTTCAGGTAATTATATAAATCGTGTCTCTTCAAAAGAAATACCGCCAAAGTTGACCTGGGTTGGACACGAACGGCGTGCAGTTCATTCCCCGCACTATCCACATTTCATGAATAGGGCGTCCGCGATAATCTGGGGAAAAACTGGGGTCGATCCACGCAGTACGGATGAAATGCCGCGTCCAAATATTAGCCTTAGGCCCTTAGCGACGGATAATTTAATCCCCAACGCATAGCGGCTTTGACGGGTATTAAGTATTTCTTCCGTCAATCTCGCACGTTTCTCGTCCATTAGCCCGGCTGATTGAACTGGTGAGCTGTGCGTTCGTGTTCCTGCTGACGAATACACTAACCTGGCTTAGAATGATTGAAGTTAGGATGCTTGCTAGTCCGAACGTTGACTCGAACTAGGGCTCGGTGGATATACCCGTCGTGGCTTGTAAGCCCGACCCCATAAAATATAGCCGAGCAGACGGCGGACTCAATCGAGGTTCCGAACATCAACGCAACTGTATTTCAGCCAATTAAATCTATGTAAAATATTTCATTATATTACCTACCAATCATAATAGCTGAAATAATCGGCTAGTCCATCTTCGAGGATATTTACCGCTTTTATGCTTTCCATGAATCCTGCAGGTACTTTTATGGCTTCCTAAAGCTTTCATCTTTAGGTGCTGTGATCCCCTATAAATATTGCTATTATTACTAGTACTATATTAAGATCCGTATTTAGCTATAAGTTCTATCTATACTTAAGTAAAGAAAGAATCAATACAGTAGAGAATAGACTGGATGGTATATGTTGTGTTCTATAGAACGCTACTAAATAAGTGCGTGGCTTAATGTAAACCGCTGAGGTTTCGGTAAAAAAAAAAATATTAAAGAAAAGGCCATTGTCCGGAATATCGGTTTAGTCCGCCGTATGAGCGTAAACTAGGCTAATAACATACGCCAAGGTTCAAGGTAAATACGAGACATGCAAAAGGAAAGGATTAACATTCAGATATACTTTATCCCATTTTGCTCCCGCACTCAATTAGCAGCCAGAACACCCACCGACCAAGCCGGCAGCGTGAAAGTAAATTTGCCATCAGTCGCCTTCACATCCGACTCACTTGGCGTCACCAGAGTTTGAGTATCAGAGTTGAACGCCTTCGGATCACTGTCTGCAAGAACCGTCAATTTTCCGCCCGTCTTTCCGGAGATGGACACGGTGATCTCCTGGGAATCAGCTCCATAGTTGGCCAACTTGACGTAATACTTGTCCCCAGCACTGGAGGCAACCCAGTAAACGGGTCCGAAGGCAGAATCAGACGTTACATCATGGATTGTGTCTCCCCGGTTCACAGAGAACATCTGCTGCACGTAGTAGCTGGTAGTTTCGATGACCGTGCTGGGGTTCTGTGTGAAAGCAATGAGATTCGGCTATACTCAAGTCAGCTCTCCGTTTTACCCTTTTATTCTGTGGGGGCGATTCACATACCGTCCATTGGGTAGAGTTCACCAATTGCAAAAGGGGGGCATACGCCGCCATCTTAACGACATCGCTGTTCCTCTCAATGCCGATCATGTACACGGCCTCAGCAACGGATCCTTGCAGGAAAGGCCAGTCGTTGTCCTGCTGGCACGAATACTCCCCGATGAAGTACGGGACGGATCGATCCTTGTTATCGAATTGGCTGAACAGCCCCACGAGATTATCAGAAGTGTTGTAGTTATGGTAGTCCACCCAAGCGCCTTCTGGCAGCTTGCTGGGCAGGCAAGATGATTGGTCGGTACTAGCGATGATGGTGAGATCCGGGTAGGCAGCGTGGATCGCGTCGTAAAAGGCAGTGAAGCGCTCTACGTAGGATTCACAGCCGCCGCCCAGCATATCCTCGTTACCGATCTCAACCATGGTAAGTTTCCAGGGTTCTTTGCGCCCGTACGATGCACGGAGGGAGCCAAATTTCGTGCTTGAGTCGCCAAGGATGTACTATGATCCTGTCAGTGCCTATCCCTAGAAGCAATGGGGCAGGGAACATACCTCAAGCTCATTCAGCACATCATCGATGTAAGGCTTCAGGGCGTCGCCAGTGATAGGTGTGTTACCACCGGACTCAAGAGCAAAGCCCGCCCAGACACCCAGGACCGGGGTAAGTTCCATATCCTCGCACCAGTAAAAATACTCATCAAGGCCTAACCGGTCGGTCAGGTTTCGTTACATTAACATGTTTGAGATGCACTTACCCAGTCCGTCTGTGTTGTAGTATGACCAATCGCCTTGGCGTCCGGGGCGGTTTTCCACGGGGCCGATCGTTTCATTCCACTTCCACCTCCGAGCTTCACTTGCACCCTCACTGCATCCGTTAATTCGTGTCCTTCCAGAGCACCTGGGGCCAGGAAGGCGAAGACTCACAGATTGTTACCTCCAGGGAATCGCAAAAAAGATCCCTTCATGTCTGCCAAAGGCTGAGCCACCTGAGGCTTGAGCCCGTTAGACCTACAAACGATATCAGTACCATTCATCACGCCACAGAACGCAAGACACAAACCTTGACTTGTAAGTCTCAGGGAAAAGCTCCAAGAGCCCGAAGTTCAAGGAGGAACCACCAACCGACGCTCCGTCAATCGTGAGCTCATAGAGAACAGCGCCATCAGGAGCCTTCTTGGTAGGGATCTTTGCTGTGACCTGGGTAAAGTTGCCCGAGTTCGAAGACGGCGAGATCTTCGTCGAACCATACTCGGTCCCAGTGTTGTTGCCCACCAGTCGAACCGTAATCTCGCCGGAGAAGTCACCCTTGATCCAAAAGGTGTTCAAGAATTCGCTTCCATCTACTGGAACACCCCAGTAACCTTCGTTGGTGAATCCTACAGCACCAGATGCACCCTGTTTGACGTCGAGTTTCAGACTATGCGGGATCGCTTCGGTCAGGGGGTTCTGCGCGTCAACGGCGATAGTGGCATCGCCGACTGCAGCCCACGCAGTCAGGTCAGGTTCGCTTCCCTGCAAACCATTATTGCGCAGCAGCTGACCATAAATACCCCCGTCCCCGGAATGGTTAATGTCCTGGTTGGTTTGATTAGCCATGAAGCTCCTTGCCCGGTGTGCCAGGGTCGCATACTTCGAACATGAAGCCATACAAGATGGGGCTCGACGAGTTTCCTTTCTCTGTGGAAACTTCTAGAGAAACACCATACGCATGCTGGACTAAGGAAAACAGAAAGGGCAGGGCACTGAGCCCCGACAGAGTCGAGAACGCCACCATAGTGAAATTTGTGATGTGGTGCTTGAGACTGGGAACATCATTCGGCGGCCATGCTCCATGACTTTATATGCTCTCCTGGAGACAATTAACCGTTCTGGGGCCTCGAAAATGGAGAATGACGCAGAAAGCCGTATGGGAGTGATGGAGGCATTCAACCGAGAGTGGAGAGAATATGGGGAATGCGGAATGCCCGATCATAACTGTGGTGTGCGATACCCACACAAAAACATGCTGTGCGACTTTTTACGATGACAGCCAAGGCTATCACGCTCTGAAGTCTCAGTCACAATACCTGGTTTTAGTAACCTTTTGGCCAATCTAGTTTCTCAGCCTAGCCCACCGCCATATCCGGGGTGTATCCGAGGTATATCAGTAGTTCGTGGATGGACTATAGTGGATCATACGACATGTCGATCTTTGTCCATTTCCAGTGAGACAGCGAGTTATTTCAGGTACCGAACGATTAATTCCAAAGCCAGGTACCAGTGTAAAACCTCGGAGAAATCTAACTTCTACCATCTGTGGTACAGGAAAGCTCACACCCACCGCCACCCCAAATTCTTAGAACAAAACAAGCTTTATGGCTGCCATTATACCACTGCCCAGCGATTTCTTGTCTCAAGAAGGCGTCGGGGTGGGCCGAGCAAGGTACTCCCAGGGCTACCAGAATAATGAATCAGTCAGGCATCATGTCAACCTCCGCAGTACTCCACTATCGCGACCACAGACCGAAGGAAGCAAAGCGCTGTGGGCAATATCGCGCCGGTGCCTCTTCGCACCTACTCCGGAGTACAGGATCTTGGCACAACCCACAGGCGATTGGCTCGGTCCCAGCTTAAGGCGGAGAACAATATAATTTAGTTCCTGAGTCCATGCACGATGATGTCGGTTGTGCATTCCCCCTCTTTATTCGCCTCCGCATGGGTTCTGCAGAGCGACGCTCAGGGCAAAACCCCGGCGGGGACGGAGTGCCCTGTCGATCATCTGCCGAAACTACGAGTCGCGTGTCTTGAAAGTCTCACTCGGCTATTGAAAAGCATATGTTGGCTGACGTTATGTACAAAATGAATGTACGCTGAATCAGCCAATCTATATTTCTCGCGGCTATTCGCGAGCCGAGTCAGGGGTGAAGGAGGGGAGCGACAGACATCAAAGCCGTTGTGCAGGCCCTGCAACAGGCTGCATGCATGCTAATCGTATCTTCTGAAACGAGCATCGCGCATCCTTTTGTTGGGGCAGTCTAACAAGGCTTTCAGATCGATCGTAGTAGATTGATACATATCGTAGCTCGAGGGTAACTGTAACATATCACACGTGATGCCAATTCTAACAGAATGAGAATAGTATAGGAAAAATATATAGTTCCAGCGTGTTACACAGCAACACTGGCAGTCATAATTATTGCTAGATTCTACAACGACATACCAAGAGCACAAATAGCTGTGATACAAGATATGGAATTAGTAATATAATAGTTTGTAATGAATACAGATAGGTGTTGGACCGTTGTCTAGGAGGGGAGGGGGTAGAAGAACTGTGAACTGAGTTGTGATCGGATTTCTAATTTTGTAAATTTTGTGATATAAATATAGATAAGAGACTATTTTCTCAACAATTCCTCGATGGTCTAACGGTCATGATTTCCGCTTGTCATCTCAAATGAGAACAAGCGCGGGAGACCTGGGTTCGACTCCCAGTCGGGGAGATCTTTTTTTCCTGCTGCCGATTCTTAACAACTAATCTCATAAGGCGCTTTGTAACATTTTGTATCTTTTCAAGGTCCTCTTCTTTCGTGTCCTTCTCTTTCTGGCTTTTCTCTAGACGGGATGCAATACCTGCACGCGCGTGACTAGACAAATCTTCATTTTTCGACCCCTTTTTATGTGGTGTTTTCTTTTTTAGGAAATTAACGAAAAAGAACCAAAGAAATCCCAACAAATATAGCATGAATCATAACCACTACCACTGCCGATGATCACGCTTAACCGTAGAATGACACCCCTCCAGCAGATTAAACATCATGTCCACTACACTCGTCGGCTCGCCTTCGACCCACGAGCATTGACGAGGAATGTATACAGGATCATACACCAACAACCCATAGTTTTCGTTTGCATCAAGAACCGACCCGTCATTAAGTAAGATTACCGGGTTTACTGGGCGATGTAAGAGGGTAGAAGAGAACTTCCGTATCCCGTAGAGTACTCTAGCCTCATAAGATCCCATCGCATCAGCAAGATGTTGCATCCGTAATTCCTCAACTGGCATAATCTCCACCACATCATCTTGATTCTCTGAGTGAGCGTGACGTATTTTGATAAACGACACGGGTGGCTGCTGAGGTAGCATCCTTCGCCAGCTGGCCCCGGGACGAAGTAAGCATGGTTCCGCCGTGAGGGTAGTGAACTTGCCGATAATTTCTCTAATAAATGGATTCTTGGTGCTTGACTGATGCGGGTTCTTGGACGGGTTGAAGAACAGCGTGGTCTGAATACGGGGCGGCCTTTTGATGAGCTCATGCCATTTATAACATACGAGCTGGGTGGAGGTCAACAGGGTTCGTGCGTCTGTTTCCAAAAGGATCTGCTCAAGAATTTCCACCAGGTGAAAGATCATATGTGGCTCGTTTCTTTGCTCCATGTTTAGCTTTTTGTGAGCAATGAGTGATGGTCTATAACATTCAGGTACTGACAGATACGGCTGAGCAATGTTAAAAAATTATTGGTTCTAGCTACCAATGGATGTGGACATCATGGTGAAGATGTTTCCCAGGCAATAGATTTGTGATGATGTCTCTTTTAGTAGCCACGTTGTTACTTAGTGTTTGCATGGCACGCCAGCTCTGCATAGCCTGAACAAAAGCAGCGTTGCACAAGAAACACATTCACATCTACCTTGTCTAGTTGAGTCTTTCAACCAACATTTCAGTTAAACCACGTAGGAAAATTATGTTTCCGTTGTATTATGCCAATAATTAGTTGTCGGGGCCTCTATCATTAACTAAGTCGTAAAATTACATGTTGAATGTGAAATGTTAATGTCAAGTCACTCAAGGGTCATCAGGTGCGCGGATCCGCATAGTAGCCCAGATCATCTGCGTGCTCCTGTATGCGCGGCAGCTTCGGCGGCAGATCTCTTTCAGGATCATCCTGGATGTCCTTGTTGATAGGATCCTCTGGAGTCCGGTTTGGTTCCTTCACAAGCCAGGAAGCATAAGTGGTGAAGGGTACGCTGACCCAGAACACCACAAACGCGACGATGAGGTTAGCCATGAGGGAGACGTTCGCGCTGGCACCAATGCCGAATGCGATAGCAAAGCCCAGACTCTCAAATGAACGGAGAATTCCGGTGGTATATGCCAGGACATCGACGTGGATATCATATGTTCCCAGAATCCAGTACGTCCATACCACTGATGCTTGGCTTCCAACACTAAATCATCCAATATGTTAGTAACGAGTCTCTCTGGCTTCATCAGAGAATGTACATACCCAAATAGACAATAGGCCGCGATCGCCTTCCCGTATCCTGGGTCATAGATGTCCAAAGATGGGCTGGGACTTTGCTTTTGCAGGTCCGTCTGCATGACAAAATTCAAGACCCACTGCGGGATAAACACAGCGACCATCGTTAGCCAGCCCGCAATCGCGGTTCCCCGTCTCGTTCTGAAGATCTTTTGCGAATCCAACAGCCAGCCCCAAAGCACCGTAGCAAAAATGCCGACCACGGTTTGGACGAATCCAGCCAGGGTCCGACCTCGAACCGAGAAGTATTCCGTCAGATAGTTTCCCTGGTATGTTTGGCTCCACCGCACGGTGATGAAGATGGGAATCAAAAGTAGCATGTACTTCTGCTTGGTCGCTTTCCAAAATCCCTTCAGGCCTTCCTTGAGGGTGATACGATTTTCGTCGGAGCTGAATGTCGGTTTGGTTCCGTCTTTGCGAATTAGCTTGTGCGCGGGAGCGACGGTTAACGCGAGGGGGAGACCGGCGCAGCTGAGTCCGATGAGAACGAGGTATGTCTTAGGGCTGATGCTGCCCTTGCTGGATGTGTCCATATTGAGCGCGAGTTGAATAGCGTTTCCAATGACCGATCCGAGCTTGTTCAGCGCCATCCAGATACCGGCTATCAGCTTTGTTAGCGAGGGTGTGTCTCACTGGAAGTCGCGATTACAGCATAGATGGCACTTACTATAGGTACCGCGATTCTCAGGTTCAGGATAACCGACAGCAATAGCAGCCTCCGAGACCCATAATGCGGCACCCTACACACAAATCAGCATTCACACATCTCCCTAACCAGCCAGAACGAATACCGTAGCATACCGAGAAACCACAAGTCACCGACCCAAAGAGTAAAAACCACTGGGTACCAAAGACACTATTGCAATATAATGCTGCGAAATAGGGCACATAACCGAGAGTCCCGGCGACCAGAACCCATTTCAGACTGAACCTGTTCCCGGCGATCGCGAATAACGGGCATGTCACGATCATGATCACGTATGTGATGACATTGGAGGCATTGACGAAATACGGGGTCGCTAGACCACCGGCTCCCAATCCTATCGCAAGATCAGTTTCTGTATTCCTCCCTTTCTTTTCTTCCCCCTTTTTTTTTTCCAAAATTTTTCCCCCTCGGCTTGCGATAGCGATAAGGAACTAACCGTTCAATGCATCCCAAATACCGGGCTGGGTGAAACTAATAAGACCCAAGGCAATAGCCTGATACAGGGTCCCGCGATACCAGCGGTGCAACGACTCCCAAAGCCCAGCCATGGTCTCAACCCAGAAAGAACTCTGACAAAGACATTGACAATGGCGATCGGAGACGATATTTAGTATGCAGACAGGTTTATCCTCAGCAAATTGCCAGCGACCCACCTCCGATGTCGTGATTGCGACCAACGCTATGCGATAAGAAGACATTAGGGCGCGGGTTTGAATCCATGTGTCATGAATACCCACTTGGTGTCGGCTTTGAGGCGAGGCCGTTGGACAAGAAACTCCCAATTGCCGGGCGCTGGCAATTAAGCGATGAGGAGCCCCATTCGGCTCCCCCAACTTTCTTTTCGACAAGCCAATAAGCTCGGTTTTGCAGAGTCTTAGTCTGGACCTGCCCTGGATCGTGACTCGTGAGTCATTTCCTTTTGTATTCTATTTCCTTTCTGGGCATTTTGTTCGATAGTTCCCAGACTAATGGGGTTATGGATTCTCTTGATAAGTTGATATTCTGCGCCATCGGATGGGTTCACGGCACGTGTGGATAAGGGTATTGCCCTATCAATGAGGAACCATCGACCTTCTAGAAAGACTTTAATCATCCAACGAACTGCTATCTGCTTGGAAGAAGTACCAGAGCTAGAAGCATCACTGGTTTTGGACTCAGCCGATGATTCGACATCAATGTTGAATTGAGTCTTGAGCTCAGCACTAACCTCAACATCAAGCTTAGCTTCAAATTCCAATCAGAAGGAGCACCAGATGAGAATTGCTCCGCTGCGGACCTTCCATCTAGGCGGACCAAAACGAGTCAAAGAAAGCGTCGATCCCCGGACCTGGAAGTCTGAAATAGGCATAGGAAAGACCTTCCTAGCTTTCTTGTACTGGAGTGAACCGCCCGGAGCCTCATACTTATATTTACCTAAACCACACGCCGACGGTCCCTATGAGCCCCACAGGTGGGTGAACCATCATAGGTGCTGTAAGCTATAGTTAGACAAACGAACAAACAACAACTGGTGATCTGATGGTTCTGTCTTGGTGTCGACTGCTTTGTCAACGAGCTCAGCACTACCACACTGGTCAAATCTGGGACAAAGTCCCATATAACTCACTTTTGGGACACCATGATGTAAAACATACCTTTGAAGCCTCACGGTCATGTACTGCTGCAAATGAAAATAGGGAAAATAGTAGAATCGAGAAAGAGATGTGAGCAAAATTAGATGACCCCGAGATTCGCCAGGGAATATTGTTCATTGTCTGGAAAAGGGGCTACGGGTTGATTAATATGATCCGCTATAGCCATGGGCTAATGTATGCAGATATGACCTATCACAAAAGCCGAACGAACAAAAAAATAGGCTGAAGCATAATTCTAGCTCTAGCTATTACTATCATTATTTGAAGTCCTATAACTTGATGCGAGATTTAAAGAGTAAGCAGATTTCCATCAGTAAATCTCTTACCGTGTTCTAGTCTAATCCATTATCAATATAAACAGCACGCCAGTATCTTACGTTAAACGTCCCCCCTTTCTATTAGCACAACTCCAATGTAATCAATTGAGGAAAAAAAATTCAAGATCTTCTTTTCCCAAGATAGTCATTCGCCGTTTTCCAAATCCCCCTCACACCCTTGTCAATCTCAAACCGCCCATCATAAAGCGGATAGACAACAACCGCCAAAAAAGCGAAAAACTGCCAAATAATAGCAACAGTAACCCACCCAGAGAAGAAAGACTTAGTGAAGATATAGTTCCGATACAGTGGCATGGGCCACAGGACAAACGTGATAAGAACAAGGACCACGAAGATGGCCCACGCGATACGAGACCAGCGATAGAGCTCTTTCAACGTTTGGTCACTGAAAGGATGACGGATATCGTCGAGACTCAGCTGTGTTGGTGAGGTGATAGCTGGCGTTGTTGACACGGCCATGACCTTTTCGTCTGCTCCAATTACCCGCTCTGGATCCTCGGTGGAGGTTGTTTCGGATGGGAGGGATTCAGGATTTGCGCTGGCAGATTGTTCAATGGCTTTTTCGCTGGATTGGTTATCTTTGGAGGCTGTTGTGGTAGACGGGTCGGAGGCATGGAGTTGTGCCTCGTCTGCGAGCTCGATGCGGAGGAACTCACGCCAGTCAAACTTATAGGGGTTGTAGAGGGAGATGATGACGGAATAGAGGGCCGGAGAGAAAAATGATCCAATGGCGCCGTAGAGGGCCGGTAAGCCCTCGCCGGTGGTGGTCATGTTGACAGCTCCGTATAGTGATTTTGCACTGGCGAGCCAAATAGCCAGACCGGTAAAGAAACCCAGGACGGGTGAAACAATTGCTGCTAAGCGGGTTTGGCCTGACCAGAAGAGCGTGAGGGCCAGAGGAATAATTCCTGGACAGGAGAGGATGGGCCGGAAATAGCCGATCCAGGTCATGTTGGCACCGCCGTAGTTCAGTGCGATCGAGATGCCGGTGATGAATACGGCGTGGAAAACGACCGAAATATGACTTACACGGAGCAGTCTTTTGTCGGACGCCTTTGGGTTGAAGTATGTTTTGTAGAGATCAAATGAGAGGATACTGCTGACCGCAATCATCGAGGATGAAACTGTACTTGTTAAAGCCATGAATAGCAGGATGAAGAAGGCGACAATTCCCGAATCCCCGATTAGTGCTTTGACTAGATATGGCATTACCATGCCGGCATTTACGTCTGCACTAGTAAGCGGGCCTGGGTAAGTAGGAAAGATAGGCGTGTTATGCAAAGCGCGTGCGGACAGTCCAATAACCGTTCCCAGACCCCATGGGATGCCAAAAACAGCCACCGCAGCTAGGTTGTAAGCTGGCACGGTTGAATTGACCTCGCTTGCAAAGGACTTTTGCCAGAATGCTGTGTCCTATTGACAATATATTAGCATAGCAACCTTTGTGCACTAAAGTGTAATCACAACCATACCATGACGACGAGAGCTAGATTACCAAACTTCAAAACCAGTCCCCAGATAATGGCATCTTTTGATTTCATCGTGAGCAGCGAACCTTCATAGTTTCCAGAAATATAGTTCTCGCTAGCCGTGGCCACCACCTTGTCGTAGAGGCCTCCCAGTCCACCTACCGCGGGATGGGTCAGAACTGACAGGGTAAAGTAGATGATGAGGATCAAAGCAACAGCCGTGTGAAGGAAGTCCGTGAGAAAGGTCGCCTTCAAACCTCCGACCGCAGTGTACAAAACAACTACCAGGTGATTAGTGAACTGCACGCTGCCACTCAAGAGCTATGGGAATGCCCCAGCTTACCTCCAAGCGGGATAAGAATAGTAGCTGCGACAAAATGCATGCCGGACACTCCATAAATCAGTTGCGAACCTGTCAGAATCATGGATGCACATCCGAAGACATTGTTGGTGAGGTTTAGCACGATAAAGACCAGGTGCCCAATCCACCCATATCGCATCTTAATAATTTCGAGCGATGTATGGGCGTACGGCACTCGGATCTTCGCCATGACACCCAGTGCGGCCATCAATGCAATCTGGAAACAAAGACCGGATCCCCACCACTAGTATCATGTTAGCACTATTTATTTAGTAGAGGCATGAGATGAGACGAGAAGTTTACCAGAGGAACTGCCAGACCATAGCGATAACACATCGCTGCGGACAACACCGTTTCGTTGATCCACATCCATGAGGAAAACACCGCTGACGCCGTTAATCCTGTCCCTACTGACCTATTCGCTACCATGAACATCTCCGAAGTGGCCGAGTCTTCGGAAAGATAGGCCTTCTGGACTTTGATCGCGACCAGAATCACTCCGCAAAAAAGCACACCCAGCCCTATGAGCAGGCCATAGGCTGTGCCCTGTGGGATCAAGTCTATTCCCGCAACGCCTAAAGTTGCTACAGTCATGATGGTATAAAATGAGTGAGGAGTGTAGGAGAAAGGAAGGGGTCATCGATGTAGCAATGCCGAAAGAAATATATGAAAGAATGTCTAGTAATAAAGCCTCCTGCGACCGTGTCTTGCCGACCGGGAACAGATAACCCACTTAACTTCATGTTAACAAAGACTCCTACATCGGCTACTCCATTTTTTTTTTTCTGTTGTGGTTTGCTCTTCTTCTCGTTCAATTCGCAATTCTATTCGGAGCCTGGCCGACAGAATGGCCAATGCCATATGGTTGAGTTGTCACGCAGTGGGTGGTAGATATTGCGTTATGCGACACGAAATGTATGAATGCCGGTAGAAAAACCTGCATAGCGTCTAGATGAAGGGAGCTCCAAACCCCATTGACTAAACACGAGGGTGTGGAGGAGAGATAGTACAGAGCTTATGCGAGCTTAGCCAAAGAAAAGGCAGATTGAGGTGAGCAATGCATGGATGGGATTGCGTGCCTGCAGGACGCGATGGCGACTCGTGCGGCACCACCCGATGAATCGCGAAACCGGCAACGGCCCCAAAATGACACGAGAAAGAAACAATAAAATAAAACAAGAATGTGTACAGCTCATTTCTCTCGGAGAGCATTGCTTGTATGCGGTCCTTTTAGTGGGTCCTCCACGTTTGTCCATCACAGTTCCCGTATCCCGAACAAACGTGCAAACATACTTTATACCAACCAAGATGACGAACAGCGACAATAATAAAAAGCAGATCATATTGAATGCTTTCGTGATGAACACCCCGGGCCATTTGGCACCGGGGCTGTGGAAACATCCGAGCAACAAGACCAACCAGTATAAGAAACTCTCGTTTTGGACTGACCTAGCGCAGTTGCTGGACAATGCCGGATTCCATGCCATGTTTATCGCCGATACCCTAGGCCCGTACGACGTATATAGGGGCCCTGCCAATGTGGTCCCTGCATTAGCATCAGGAGCGCAGTTTCCGGTCAATGATCCATTATATCTGGTCCCCGCCATGGCGGCAGTAACAAAAAACCTGATCTTCGGCGTAACTGCGAGCGTAACATACGAAAAGCCGTATGCACTCGCCCGCCGACTATCCACGGTAGATCACCTCAGCGAAGGGCGTCTTGCTTGGAATATTGTCACGTCGTATCTCGATAGTGCGGCTCGCAACCACGGCCTGAAAGAGCAGATTCCGCATGACGAACGGTATGCGATCGCTCACGAGTATATGGAAGTACTCTACAAGCTTTGGGAAGGCAGCTTTCGAGACGACGCCGTCCTAGATGATCGGAACCAAGGGATATATATCGCCAGCGATGCTGTGCGACAGATACATCATAAAGGGAAGTACTTTGAGGTACCAGGTCCCCATTTCTGCGAACCCTCACCACAACGCACTCCGTTTCTCTTTCAAGCGGGTGTCTCTGAAGCTGGAAACGGGTTCGGAGGGAAGCACGGGGAAGCGATCTTCGTCGGCGGCCAAACAGCCGAGGGCGTCCGGGTGACTGTGGACAATATCCGCGAAGTTGCAGCAGAGGAAGGACGCGATGCCAATCACATTAAGATTATTGTTGGGATTAACGTCATTGTCGCGGCGACAGATGAGGAGGCGAAAGCAAAGCGGGAGGAGTATCTCAGGTATGCGGACGAAGAGGGGGCATTGGCCCTATTTGGTGGGTGGACCGGAGTCGATCTCTCAGGCTACGCCGATGACGAGGACTTCAGATTCAGCGAATCTCCACGTGTCCAGTCTATCGTAAGACGATGGTCTGCTACCGTGCCCGGCACGGACAATCTTCCTTGGACGAAGAGGCGGATTGTAGAGTACTTAAGTGTGGGTGGTCTTGGCGCGAAAGTCGTCGGGAGCCCTACAACAGTCGCGGACGAACTGGAACGATGGATAGAGGTGTCAGGAGTAGATGGCTTTAACCTGGCTCACATTACCAATCCGGGGACATTTGAGGACATTATAGAATACTTACTGCCTGAGTTACGCCGAAGAGGACGTTTCCGAAGCAAGGTAGGAAAGGAAGGCGCCACAGCCAGAGAAGTTTTCATCGGATCTCGAAGGCTTCCAGATGACCATCCTGGAAGCAAGTATGGGTGGCATGCTGGTGAGAAGCTGCCCAAATATCAGCTGAAAGAAGGGAACGGAGAACAGGCATGATAGGGAAGGACTTATGACGCGTGTGCGACATGGATAATAATTTGGGAGACAAAGGGGGGCTGCATATACCTCACTTTGGCTGGATGCTAGAGACAATCAGAATCAAAATGCCTGCAACGAACCTTATACAGACAGTGTAACAGTAGAACCGTTCATTGGTAATGATGTTTTAGTCTTCACAACTCAAATATGGATGAGTCACCTGGAGAAACATAATCTTAGGTATTGATGGGTGCAGCGCTATGCCTATTAGCATTCTATTTCTTTCAAAAGCCTTTTCCAAGCTGAGCTAATGGCGAATGCTCTGTGGTACACGCGTAGCAAGAAGCCACGCTTGTACATCCAATAAACAGTCAAAGACATAGTAGACCGGGCCAGAGCGAATAATTCAGAGGACTGGGTTGCGATCGAGCGACTATTGAGTCCAGGACGTGGGTTTCCTGTAAGCTGACGCCAGCTTCATGTGTCACGCCTACCAGCCCCTAGCCACACGCGCGTGAGTTCGGGGTAATTATAGCTCAGCTTTTAAGAGACATACCTTGAGATGTATATATACATGTCCCCTACCTTAATAATAAAAGGGCCATAAGTGCGTCCAACGGACCAATAATGCCAAGGCTCGTTTGGAGTTCCCAGAACAGGCATGACGTTTCTGATACCCCCAAGACAATATTGTCCTTTCTCAGGCGCGGCTTTTCCATGGATATAGCCCAATTTTGGGCAGATATTTCCGGAACTGCTTCGTGTGTTGTCGTGGTTCAGCGCTGACGGTGAGCGGTTGGGCTTCGCCCATAAGCCATTTTGTTCAACATTGATGGCAGCCTATCGATGTAAGGGAGCCACTTTTCAGGGTATGGAAATACCCAATCTGCTCGGTAGTTGCGGAAAGATTGACAATTTAATTTGCTTTCCGCCAATGAAACTTTCCAGGTAACACTAGTTTTGGGGGTCTCACTGTGGGTATCTTAGTTAGCGAGTAGACCTTGGAGGGATAAATGAGCGATGCATAAAAAAATAGACTACACAGTCGAATTTAGCGATTTCTAGCCATTTCATTCTTCGAGTAGTTGCCCGCTGAGTCCACCTAATACAAGGAAGCTCCTATATATGGCTGCAATGGTGACAGAGGCCAGACGGTGATAGTAAGTATCCCTAGCGGTGCCATAACGAAAGTGGGCAGTCCTCTGTCACAGTTGGCCTAAGTATAGTTATTCAAGTATAGACGTTAGTAGAGTAAATATGTCTCATCAATAAAAGGGGTATGTATAGTCAACGGTTCCAACGCCGTGACAAACGCTGAGTCGACTATGTCTTGTAACTTGGGCGAACAATCCTAATCACGGCAGGGGCCAGATAAGCCTTGCAGGAGTTTGGGCTATGATTGCCAAGAGATGCCACCATCGCTTTAAAAACAAGGGGCCCAACTTGCTCCGTGGGCTGTGACCCCTAGGTAGGCGGAAGATATTTCCGGATCTACGTTGATGTCCAGTCAGTGGGAGCGGAAAAGTGAGGCGGGCTATCATTGGATATCCGACACGGTACAGCCATAGACTTTCGTGGGTGGATTCAACGGCTACATACAGGTCAAGCCGCGGTTGAGAGCATACTTGTGGTACCGCATAAACGTGTATCCGTTGTTGTTATTGTTTTATTTTGATTTATTCTCTCTTCCCTCACCGTTGCCTTCTGGCTTGAGAATGAAATGAAGAATGCCATGGAGATTATACCCATAGATATGGGGCTCAAACAGGCGAGAGTGAGTTGCCTTACATTGAATATGCTCCCAATGACTGGAATGCTAGATCGGAACCCCTAGCAATTTCATGGACGGTCGAACTTTCAAATTACCCTAAAGAAGAGCAAAAAATTACCGCGCAGGAAGCACCCACATGGGGATCACTATTACTTAGTAGAATGTCGACAAATTACCGAACAATAGCCACGAATAAACTTTTGCCACCAATTTAGCTTATTTAGGCTTGAACACCTGTCAAGGAAGCCCCCAAAGGTACATTAGTATGTTGTAGGAGTATGGATATCGACAGGACGTGTAAGAAAGTACATACCACGATACCAAAGGATCTCCAACCAAAAAAAAAAGGCAAAAAAGATCCACTATTTGAACATATCCGAGCGGTGCGATTACTATTTGAGACTATTTGAGTACTATTTTGGAACAAATTATTAAGATCGGCTGTTTTCGACATGTGCAACCATCGTTATGTGTCAAGTTCTGTTTGCGAATAATCTGATCCGTTGGTTCCAGTTCGAAGCCCATGTGGAGATCGTACGAATCGTTGCGGCGGAAGTAGTTCCAATTGGACGATGTGTCATGTTTGTGCCGTGGGAAAATATTTCCGTCAAACCTACCGGCCACTCACATTTCAAATCTTTCATGACTCTCCCACTTTTAAGCTGTTGGGTTGAGGAACTAAGTAACGTTGGGAAGAGATTCTCGGTGTGTGTGAAGGGGGGGAGGGGGAAAAAATATGAAAAATAAAAGAAAATACAGAATAAAAAATAAAGAGCCTCCCGTGAAAAGAAAGAGAGGCAAACAAACAAGAGACAAAGAAACCCAGAGAAAAGTTCAGTCTCAACTACGTTGGGCCCGTCGAAGTGGATCATCTACAGGTCATTCATGGATAGATCCACCGTCTCGAACCCGATACTTAGGGCCTGGAACTTATAAGCTGCCACTAAACAGGGGTGTATGTGATTTTAGTAGGATGCAGAGCAAAGATCTATTGGATCGATTTCTTGCCTGCACCGATAGATCAACTGTGGCTCTGTGGCTTGGATTTCCGCTGCGCTGGGTCGATGATAGGTATACTATACTAAACTAATAGAATAATAGCTCGCAGAATATATATAGGTCTGGCCGACCCGATGGGTCCCGTCTCAACTCATTCTCGGCCGTGTTTAATTTTAGAGATGAAGTCTCGGTCAGCTCAACTTTACACACACCTACTCATGCACCACACATAGAATAAAAAAAAAAGAAATAATGTACACTTGAAAAATCGTGGTAATAGTAAAAGGTAGGGTGAGCGTACCGAGCAATCGATAATGCTTTCTGTCATTTTCTTACTCCCCTTTAGTAGTACTACTAGAAGCGTTAGGAGCCGTTCTCGAAGCGAAGAACAATCAATAGATATTACGGCCACATAGAAGATTATTGGGAGAAAACTGGAATGGAGAAGTGGAATTATTTCAAAATATTAATTTTGATTAATGAAAAGGCAATATTGGTATCAAGTAAAGAAAGTTCCCAGGCACCGATACCACAATAAGTAAAAACATGGAAGATGGGATATCAAAGTTTTGCCCTGCCAACGCCATAAACCACGCCAATTTCGATGGCTCACTAGCAATCAAATTCAAGAACCAGTACGCGCCACGCTATGATGGATGTCTTATTTCAACCGGCACCGAATGCCATCGTAAGAACGTTTTTTTTTTTTTTTTTCGTGAAGAGAATCGCGTCGTGGTGGAATGTCAGCTGGGGGACTGAGTCGAGGGAGATCGCTGGGGCCCTGCTCCCGAAACCTTTCCAGATTGTCCGCTTGCTGAGAGGAGTTAGAATGCATGGATACTAAAAAAAGGCTCTACCAGAGAATCAAGCACACCTTTGAGCTGCTCAAGCTGCTCAAGCTGCCGGATTGTGTTCTCATGAATTCTGGCCCATTCTGCCTGGTACTCCGCAAGGTCCAGGTGTGTGGGCTCTTGAGTTGAGGACGTCGTCCTACTTGCAGATCGCTTATCCATGACTTCCGTGAGATAGGGCTTTTGCCGCTGGTAAAGGGAGGAGAGGTATATGGTGAATGAGAGCCGTGTGAGAGAAGTGTAAGAAAGTACCAAGAAGAGAAGGTTGACAGCTTCCGATAAAGTTCAAGGGAGAAGGTTAAACGTGAGTTAATATGTCCTTTTATTTTCACCTCAGCTGCAGGAGAATCGTGTGGACAGTCGAAGGCTATTTATCAGTTTGTGAAAGTCGCATTCTTGAACGTCAGGAGACCGTCTCAGGCCACTTGGTGGGATCCATTGACACCGAAGTGAATCAATCAACCAGGTTAGGATCCAATTTAATTTTTTTTTCTTAGACCATGTGCCTGCCTGTCCGTTGGAAATTTACTTTTTATTTTATTACTTTTTTTGGGCTCTCATTTTTTCGGTATGTGGTTAAAGTTACCCATCGGATGTGTTCTTTAACAATTCCCTTGCATTCCGTAGGGAGAAAAATAATATTTTTTTTTCTTCTTCTTTTTTCAAAAAAAAAAATAAAAAAAAAAGGCAAGTAAAAGGGAAAAAAAAAGACAAAAACGACAGAGAGCCTAGTACTAAAAGTGACCCGCTAGATTGGAATGAACCCATCAAAAAGATGGAACCACTAGATGTATCCCCGAAACAATGCCCCGTTCAGTCTCCCGATTGGCCGGGGAAAGCTATTGAACCCAACAGACAAGCTGCCGAACATCAGGATCGCCCTAAGATTCCGTTTTGTGGCTTTCAGTCAAGTCTCCCGCAGCGAATTTTGTGAGCGTTTCTCCTTTCTTCGGTTGCTGTGTCGCGGACTATCGGAATCTAGTCGGCCGGTCTTGATTGGTCTCTTAACTCTCCGATCGTTCACGCGGATGGATCCCCGTCCACCCTGGGCAAAAGTACGTACTTTTGTCCTTCCTCTGATTGAGGGACATCCGGGAATTGGGCAGCGATCCATCGTGGGGTTGGTCCACGATAATATGTTTGTTATCTTCCTGGTGACTATGAACAAGGTTTTTCTCTCGGAGATGGGAGGAGCAGGGAATATCAAAAGCCAAGTTCGATCAGAAATATTTCTTGCTGGGCCTAGAAGCTGTCAAAAGAAAAAGCAATTGCTGCTGTCCTGACATGAGAGACAACTTCTATCCAGCAGGGGTTCCTCCACGGGCATGGCATATACTGACTTGCATCTGGTTTTCAGCCGCGGTCAATCATGGCATTCTTGCATTGTTCGACCGGAATTCCAAGGTATTACTGCAAGCGGAAAATAGATAGAATGACGTCAGGAATGACGAACTAGTCACGATACTAGTTCCATCGAACTATCATAGTAGTCCCGCAATGGTGGGCTTCGGGGAACCATAAACAACTTCCGCGATCTGGCACGATCCATCAGCTAAAGTGACCTAATGTTTCGCTGCTGCAGTAGTGTCTACAATTTGCGAAGAGAGGGTGGCGCATGCACCTCGTGGTGGGTTACTTTCTTTAGTGTTCTCTCTAATCCTCGACTCCATCCATCGCTACCTAGTGGTAGACTCACTCACTTGCCTGACTTGGTTAGTTAGGGCTCGACCCTTAGGTTACCCCCGACCACTACTTCAAGGCAGCAGTTATACTGTATAACCTTTCAATGCACCGCGGTAGTATCGCCAATGTCCATTTAAACTACACGGAAATGAATTTATAGTGGAGTACTGCTTGGCTCGAGGATCGCCATTGGTACAAACTTCTTTTCACCGCCACTTTAATCAACCGATGTCAGCTGGCTTTTCACCGCTATGCACTCGTACAGAAAGTTGGACCCTATCAAGCGCCCTGACGATAGCCGCCCTTTCCGACGGTTTAATATCAGGTACCCAGAGTCTGGGGGGGGGGGGGGGGGGGGGGGGGGGTCTTCCAGTCATTCCTATTGCTCGACCTTTGTTGGTGATGCAGGGGATCATATGACAGACTGCTTGATTCCAATCATCCATGCTTGTAAGTACATCCCATCTCACCGGCCTCATCGTCCAGCAAAGCATTCCCAATGTCGCACAAAAAGGCTGAACCGTTACTCGGTTCTTCTCACCGCCACTGATGCTTGCTCCCGATGTGTTCGCATCTTGGCTCTTCTACGTTTCTTTTGCCTTTTGTTTCTCGATCACCCGTGCATGACGACCCCTGACCATTACGCCTCAGTCACTACAGCCATCCAACCCCCCGCTGCCAACACTGATTATCGCTGCAACTCATGGCCTAAGAAGCATGGTTGTCAGATGATTGACTGGTACTGCATTAAAGCATAGTTTTAAATCACACGGGCGCCTAACCTTAGAGATATTCTTCAGACTGGACACACGTACGGACCATGCGAATTAACATCCCTGTAGGGCGATGCCAAAAGTACGACTCAACTTGCAATCTTACCAGGGCTCATTATGATCAAAGCATTAGTTTATATAATGCGGCGGTTGAATGTTTCACAAGCGCAGACCAACTTCCAAATCATCGATACGACACGACTAAATGGCTCCATAGGTATAGGCCAAAATAGAAGCCAAATGCGATCATGAGTCAACAATGAGGCAGCCGATATTTCATCGTATTCCATGATCGACCTTCAGCCGCACGCAGGCAACCATGACATCAACCTTCAGAATACGCCTCTTATATTACGCATTGGTTCATGGCTTCCCAGAGCATCGCATTAGGCAACTGGGACTAGCATCATCTATACCCGACTGTATGCAGATAACCCAGAAGCGACCTTTTTCGGGCGGATGCTACGCGGACATTGTCGGCTTTGAGTTAATGGTCTCACTTTAACCGCTGCAGACTAGGTCATGCTCGGGTTAGGCTTTCTGAACATGGTTGAGTCGACATAGCGACGGGGTTGCCGATAGCTTGTCATCTGAATGATCAACATGGCTAGCAGTTGCAATACATATCGTCGGCGATACGCTCCAACATCCCTACCTCCTTTGCAGCAACAGACTTGGGATACGCTGACAATTTTAGTGGATCCCTCAGTTGGCCCAATCTGGTAACCTTTCTCGACGCAACTAATAATCATCGTGCATAAAAGAAAAGCCACCCTGCAACTGCGCTGGATAAGTATTGATGCTGGCAGAGCGGTCGTTTGCCATTGGCTACAGACGTGTTTTCTTTTTCCGGATCGCGATCTACATCCACCGAGAATTCGATCCTGCGAAGGATCGACCTGCTACGGTGCCTAACCACCTTTAACTGAAAAAATTGAATTGTATCTTGCAGGCCTTCAGAGCATATCGGATGTCTCTGCGGGTAAAGAACATCCTTAATCTTGCTGCAACCACTGTGACCTGTCCGAAAGCTACTCTAGCATAAGCTCTCGTAGTATCTTGCCGCTGTTAAATTCCAGAAGCTGCCAAATAGTGCCGACAGCTGAGTCACGGAGTTCATGATTCTGAAGCAAGGAGTGGAGCGGGTAACTAATTCAACAGATAGTCTGCGCAGTCGACTATCTCTTCTCTTGCCCCACAAGCCACTAATCGTTTGTAGTTACTACTTACTAGTATCATCGCCACATTAGACTCCACTTTCAGAATCGTTCATCGGCTCTTCCCCGGAGAGTTGACGTAACATCGTGATAGTGAGTGGGATACTATTTGGAGGCCTCGATCGTCTTTGATCGGTACAGGTAAAATGGCCAATTACTGAAGGCCGCATAGAGCTATGCCCATTTTATATCGTTTTGTATTGTGTGGGATATCTCAGCCGATAGGCAAGAAGATTTACCATTCCAAAGATCTATCGACGAATCCCATCACTTTAAATTTAACACATGACTCAAATCCCTTTGAGTCAGGTAATTGTTTCTCCCTCGTAGAAGATAGTTCCATATAACAAAGTACGACTGCCCCGCTGAAGCAAAGCGGGGAACCACCATCAGGAACTAATATAGCACAGACCCATACACAGTAGACTGAACCGGATCGCCTATTGGTTATTGTACTCTGAAAGGGCCAACCGATAACGTGGGAGTGATTTTAGTGTGGAATCAACATGACCGATTGGACTCGGGACTCAATTTATACGCTCGTCAACGGTTGATGATCCCTCCCGTTCCCCCGAGACACGAGAAAGTATTGGGTTCGGAGGAATATCCCCCGGAACTAGTTAATGCCTTGGAGAATGAACACCGTATGTGTCGTTGTGTCTGCGCTTTGCGGTTGGGTAAAGGTGGTGTGGGGACTTGGGCGGTGCTTTTGGAAGATTGATGTCATTCAGGGTAATATGGCCAATGTGACCTTGAGGTGTTGGTATTGACCTCTAGGATAGAAATCACAGGCCTTCTCATCTATTATGTGCACATGATGTTATAGATGGTAGTAGCGCTGCCGGATATTCCCGGATTTTATTATTGTATAATAGTTAACTAGTTCATATTAATAAGTGACGTCTAAGCACGTCATCTGAGTAAAGGAAAAACAGAAATATCAGCCAGACTAATCGGATATTGGCCATCGCGAACCATATTAGGAAAAATAACACCTCATAGCGCCAGCCTGGTAACCAAAAGAGAGAGAGAAAACAGCCCTAATGCAACCTCACTCCAACAGCTCCATTGGAATCTTCTCCGTATGCTCCAAACGCTCCCACCAATCCTCTTCAAAAAGCTCCATCTCCTCCGTCCTGTCCATATCCCACCACGGATGAGGGACCATCCTCCTGGGCAACTGTCGATCGGACGGAATCTCCAAGAGTAATAGCCCAGCGGGAATATCGCCCTCGTCAGTATTTAACCGCAACCGTTCATCAAGATTCTGCAGTTGCGTCGCATGCGCATCGAAAATTCTCCTCAATCGCGATATTCCCTCCAGTGTGCCCTTAATCTCAAATGCAACCTCCTTCAACCGCGGACACTCACCCAACATCCCCAAAACACCCTCGATGGTAGCTTCCGGATCGTCCTCCCCGAGCCCAAACTCCACTAGCACATCCCACTCGAACCCAAGAGTCAGATGCTGAACGTGTAACTTGGGATCGAATCCCTCGTCCGGATCGGAGTGTCGATCGTCCATGTACACCAGCAGCTCCGCCAGGTAAGGGGCATTCCAGACCTGGAAGTGGTTCTTCTCGTAATATGTTTCTAGCGCTTCTTTTGTGACGGCACTGTCGCGCGTGATATATTTCTGGCAGAGGAGGATGGCGTCGCCGAGGACAGCGTCCCGGACATCTGTATCCGGCATGATGAGGAAGGTATCGGTTGTCAGGAGCTGGTCGAAGATTTCCTCGCGGAAGATGGGCGGGATGGATAGGAAATGAGCGTAGGAGGAGAATCCGGTATGTTGACGGAAGAAATTATCCAAGCGTATTCGGAGCTCTTGTTCGAAGTTCAGCATGGTTACTGGGTGCAGGTGGACTGCTGGGAGACTTTTGAGAAATTTGAAGTCTGCAGTAGGAGAAGGGAGCGGTGAGCTTCTGTCCGTTGGGGATATGCTTGTTCTTTCCTTTTGAGGTTTGAACCGGGTGGTTTTGCCTCTTACTTATAGCTTTCGGATGTTGTTGTGTGGACCCTGGTCTGTGTTGGAAGGATTATATCAACAGCATTGCGCTACCTGCCGGTCGTGACAAAAGACATCGAATTGTCAAGTGAGGGGTAAGCCCAGTGGGGTAAACGAGAGGCGTTTGCTTTGTGCTTTCAATGGCTGCTAAGGTGCCGCGGCGCTTATGAAGGGCGTCAAGGCTAAGGTTCTCAGACTGGGATACACGATCATGGATGATGGACTGCGAAGGGCAGCTGCATGAGTATCGATCAATAACCAACTTCTACAATGCATCGCGCTAAAATTGGGAGATAGAACATCAAGTGATAGAGTCGCGTACGTCCTGTGGTGTCGTAGGATAGGATTCCTATCCGCGATAGCCCGCACTAATGGCATCGACCTGGTTGACTATTATTACCTTGAGATATTACGATATCTCAGACCTCATACTATCGAACCGTATCTCTCTATATGCCATCCATCTACGCGCTGGAGCTGCGAACAAAGAACTAGGGGCGTCTACAAGTCTCGGGAAAAGACTAGGTGTTTCTAAAGATAATGTGCAGGATGGTAAAACCAAGATTAGCCGCAGACATACCCCAAATCCGTGAGAATTATATCGCACGAGGTATTTTTAAGCATCGTGGATATTGTGCCTAGTCGCAAAGCGAAGCGCTGCACCCACATAAATCGGAATACCGTACCCATAGCAAGCTCCATTTTAGCCGCCGGGGAAGCACGTCTCGTCTAAATGCGGGGACACAACTGAGACCCAACATTTCATTTTCGTGTTCAAAGAAAAGGGAGAATGGGTTGCAGCTTGTGGCCCACCTGGTGTGAACTGAATGGCTCGTTTAGCGGCGCTATCGTATTCGGCGCTTAACACGGCCAATCATGAGTTATAGAAAGGACCAAGAAACGGAAATCCAGCGGATTAGACCCCGTTTAGGTACTAATAGGTACTAGGTAGCTGAGGTAGACTATACTATGCGGAGGAATTCAGCCGATTCCGTTAATAACCCTAAGTGTGGTCGGTACATCAATAGACTAAAGAACCCTAAAACAATAGTCAGGTGAGCTTCGCCACTCTTCGCCAATTGACTCTATTTAGGCATATTATAGCCACTCCTCAATATATCTATGCACAGCGGGACTCTTTGTCTTCGCATCCATAACCGAAAAGTAGATTTGCAGAGGCGAATTTGCGCAATTATTTCGGTATATCGAAACCATGACATGTGCATTCTTCATGGCCTAGAGCTCGGTTTCTTTTAGATATATATATATATATATATATATCTCAGGATAGCTAATGATAGAGTCATCTAGTGCATATTGGAGCAATTACACGGAAGGCGGCTTTCTTGAAGAGTCCTATTTCCACGAAAGCCTTTCAACTCAAATTCACAGTCCAAGTAAGTGTATTTGCCACAGGTGGCTGCATCCATAAGAGAGGAATCTGCAGCAGGACAGTGATTTCAGCCGAAGCGAACGTTGCATGGTCATGTGAGCAATATTGCATCTTCTAACAGAGACTATTGATCGTTAGTCTGCTGGAATAAAGATCCGAATCGGAGCTCCTAAATGCAATAGAGATATTCCCCACTTAATTTGCTTATAATTAGGCGTTGCGTAACTCGACTACCGCTTGTGCATAATCGTTCTATGCATAATTCTATCGTCTCCACCTCTCTTCCTTATTCTAGATTTATTATTTACTGTTCTCTGGATTCAGGAGGTCCCGCCCCGGTCATTAATAGAAATTACTCCACCAGATAAAGTACTTTATTCTCAGCAGTACTTCCGGTCCTATTCAGGGGCTCTCACGGAAGTGATATGTCTGGCACACTCATCACACGCAAGGGGCTGTGTGGATTGGAGAGTCCCAATCCCATTATCTATATTATCATTTACCAAATATTCAAACCGTCGGTCATTCCATGTTGATCCTCAGCCAATTGTAAAGAGATTACCAGCGCTGCTGGAAGGGAAGAGAAGATCACATGGTACAAATAGTGAACATGTATCCAGTATATGTTCAAAGAATTCTGTTTATTTACAAGACATAAAACTTAGGAAGCTAGGAACTGGAGACTGTTATCTTTGCTGTATCATATAACGATATGGCTGCTCTTATTTGGGTCTTGCTCCAACTTAACCATACTAAATACGGCAAATGGTACACTCTGCACCGTGGCGTCTCTAATTATAGCCAATTATAGGATAACGATCTGACCGGTTAAGCTCGTGGGGCTAGACTTTGGCAAAACCTGTCCAATTGAAACCGTTCATATTTTCCTCACGGAATTCAATATCCTTGCATAGTTAGACTTACAGTATAGATATTGGTAATAGCTTCAAAGTCAATTAAAAATGCCACATTGTTGCGGTGTAATCGCCGCTGTTACCGCTGTTCTTTGTGGTATATGGAGATGTCACATGACTCTGGGTAGGAAATGCACTCACTATAAAAGGCTGAGGTGTACTCTTCAACTCCATAGAAACAGGCGTAAATCGTGCAGAGGAGCTCGTCAGAGGAGATGTCAACCATGGCGTATAGTGAAGCTGCATCATGGAAGATGTAATGTTAAATGAAAGAGCCATTTGCTGGCTTATCGTCCATTTGGGTATAGTGGATCTTGAATCCTGCATGCTGAACAGAGCATCTTTTGAGTGTCATAGTATCATGAGATGATCCACTATTTCTGTTCATGTCTACGCCTAGGGTCTACTGAACCAGAGGAGTAGCAGAGTTTGGCATATCATGACAAATAGAGATCAAGTGACTGTTTGCGCTCATATGCCTGATGTACCCATTGACAGAGATCTTCAATTTGTTGCGGGGAGGGACTTGGGGTTCTCGAGGGACTAGAGGGATTTATTTGCACCACTTGTTGAATTGCTCGGTTGGTTTTATGGCTATATCGAGTCAGCCTATATCCGGTATTAGGGCGATTGACGTCTCACTTGTCTTCGAAGTTGTCCAAATCCTCTTCCAATACTTTCACTTCATATTATTTGTGTACAAATGGTGGACATGAGAGCATTGGACGCGGAGGGAACGTCATTACGAAACTGACAGCCGGCTGCTTGAGGGACTTTGAGTGACTCTTATTCATTGCCGATGATCTCGTTTGGGGGAACAATCTAGCCTCATTTTCTGCATGACTCCCAGCGATGCATCCGCAAGAGATAGCGGAGTACAAACGGTCCACACAGCTCTGGACGACATTCAAGGCTGCGGTGAATTTTGCTATGGTCCTGGACATGGGCTGGACTGTGACATTCTGCCTTGCTATGCTCTGGTCCCTCAGTCTGCTTAATGTTTTTGTCGATTCGTCTAGATCGTGGATTTGTCGCTGTAGATCTTTTTTTCCCACACTGAATTTGATTCGCTTGGTAAACTCAAACCTACCATTTCATTTTGGTTGAGAATGGAGAATTGTTGGCAAGTCGTTCCTGTCCCACTATGGATAATTGTGTTAAAATCATGGCAAATACCAAGAGCGGGCAGTGATTACCTGAGATGTTGCTACGAGACCGCTGATGTTGGCGATAATGTCGCTGAGGATATGCTCGCATCGGGCAACAGCATTAATGTACACAGCGAGCCCCTCTCTAAGGTACTCTTTCAGAGCAACTGAGATCTCTGAATCTTGGAACAAATTCAAGCCCCGTTCATCAATCAGTGCAATTAGTTGTTTCTCCTCGAGATGGGTTTCCTTGAGTGCTAAGCAGATATCGGTCTGAAAATAAAACTTTTGCTCTTCTAACGACTGGATCAACTGATTCAAGAGGAGTTCTTTCTTGGCCATAAATTTGATCCTCTGGCTAGTGACTTTGTAGTAGTCTAGGGCAGAGATGATTAGTGGGGATGGCACCCAGTATGACGCCAACAACCTCGAAGCCTGACATTATGGTCCATCCAGCTGAAGAGCATGCAGGAAGGTTTTTTGTTGGAGGAGGAGTCGCTGGAGGGGTAGTCACTTGCATGCAGGAGGCTATGACTATTATTGGACGATGTATGGAGCTAGAGTTGAATCATGCTTGACCGTTTCCCTATCTGCTCAGCCTCACTGTTTTCCCACCAGCCTTGTCTGTTCCACGCCGTCTGGACTTCTGACGCGAGGTAGAGCAATGACTCACGAACGAAGACCGGAAACTCTGAGCTCTATTGCGCTAGTGGAGCGTTCAGTTGCAAGAGGCAGTCACGAAGACATTAATCATTTCAAGCTTGCCAATGAAACACAACACTTCGAACTATGGGCAAAAAATCTGGGTCTTTACCATCTTGGACATAGCTCCCTCGACCACCGATTTCGAGATGCGCCTTCTGTTTTCGAATTCGCCATCCACCTATTGCATAATCTGGAGGCGCTTCTGGTACAGCGTGAGTTGTATGTCTTTTATTTTAGTCTGGTTCCAAGTGCTAACAGTATTTCAGTCATGAATATCCTAAACCGTGGACAAGTATCGAGTCTGAATACAAGGGATACGACAAAAACTTCCATCCAATCTCATGAGCAGTTTAGTAATGACTCAGAAGAAGATGACTTTGAATCTTCTGGCGATGTGTCTATCACCGATTCGTTGTTGTTTGGTGTGGCTGCCAGTATTGACAAGCTTTATCGTCTCTCATTCAAAATACGCGATCCCACAATGAGGATGGGATTTTCCAAAGCGCTCAAGTATCGTGCATTGGACCCAGAAACCGACGTTGATCTGATCGACCAGCTCCGAGAAAGCAGCCAACGCCATCTTGAACAGCTTTTTCTATCTTATCATTCGACCTCTGCAAGGGACTTGGAAAAGGACTTTCTAGTTCAGCATCTAGTCAAAGCCAATACCTGAGGGAGGCAGTGGTTTGCATACTGGAAGAGGAGACGAGGTCGGTTTGAAATTATGTCCAGAATAGAAACTATGGAATAAATGGCACCCGATTCCGGGGCAGAAAACAAACCAAATTTGAATGTTCCAAGCGCTCCTTCTCAACCTTCGTCAACAACCCACCTTGATGTGTCAAAAGTAAAGGTGGAAGATGATTCCTCGGTGATATCAAGTTCAACTGTTGTTAATATGCCAGACGAAGCCAACGGAGACCGGTTTTCAATTCCACCACCTCCAAAGGACTTGTGGGATGGAGAAGTGTTTGAGTGCCCATATTGCTTCACTCTATGCCCATGCAAATTGCTGCATCAAAAGGCTTGGCAGTAAGTCAGAGAAAATTCTTTGCGCGAGGGAAGTTGATAGCTGATAGTTCCGAGAACTCACATTCTGCGAGACTTGCGTCCGTACAATTGCACTTATGAAGATTGTACAGTCCTGCGATCTACTTGTTAGCTGTGCAGGAGTTCATTTGCGGGAATAATTCTATCTAATTTTTCCCTAGTAATCAGTTACCGGATAAATTTCAGAATGAGCGTAGTTTTGTAAAGACAGAAGGAAAATTCCAGAGAGACAGAGATATATTTAGAGAGTCTAATTCCGTAAATTAAGATTCGGGCGCGTGAGTGTTTAGTGGATTGGATATTATACTATATTAGTCTCAGAGCTTGAACTTGTGAAATAAGGTAAGAAGTACAGATAGACGTATATATATCCTAATCCAGTGTTGAACTAGCCAGTAAATATCCACCGCAGGCTGTCCTGCCCATCTTATTACTTCTATAAATATAGATCCAACAGCACTATAGACTGAAATTAAAGAACTAGTAAGATTTAGATAATTCGGAACAGATTAATCTACTAATTATTAGAAGACCAAAACTACAGATACTTGAAAGTTTTCAAAAGTCAGGTGACAATTACTTTTGTTATAGGATAAAGAAAATACTCAGTATAAGATCTTTAATTTGATGCCTTCTTATCTATTTAAAGTTAGCAGCTTTTGAATGATCCTTTAAGGTGTTAGGTTTGTGTATATAATAGTGAATATTATCTACTATAGCCTTCTTGCAGACTAAGCACGTAGCTGATTAAAATGTTGATGAATTCATTGATAAGTGACCTCCACTGTCCTTTGCACTGTAATATCCTCTAACCGCCGTTGTGGTTGACCTGATTCCACATCGGGGCTGACTGAAGCCCCATAGCCCCTTTCTCCCCCAGCGGTCAAGCATAACTCATGTGCATCTGCAGTGCCATGCATCTGGCCGTCAGTATCGCGCATAATAGACTCAACGGAGCTGCCTTGATGGGTTGTAAACGTTGTAATGTTTCGGATTGCTGCTCGCGCTCGCTGTGGTGCACTCCGTGGTGTGGCTCGTCCTTGTTCCGGGTAGTTTGAGGGATCCGGGCTTTCTAAGCGGAAAACCGCACGGACGAGTGGCCACATTAAAGGTAGATTTGCGACGTAAACTGCGGTCGATACTTCAGCTGCATACCATCTCTACGGTAGACAGTCAGTACAAAGTCCAAGAGAAAGAGTGGTGACTGACCATGAAGATCATGGAACCGACAGTACTCAAGCTGTAGTATCGGTTAAGAACGGCCATTAAAACCTAGATATGTCAGAAAAGGGACAGCATGAGGAATGGTAATGCGTACAACCACAAAGCCAAGACCGAACACTCCACACACAGCAATTTTCCTGTGGCAGTTAGCTCTGAAGATAAATGAGCTTGGGGCTACTTACTTGCCCAGACGAAGGTGAGATCGAATAAACAGAGGTAATGGGATGCACAGCATTACCAAGTCAGAGGAAATGTTGAAAACGGCGGATACAATCATGTGGTTGAAATAAGTTGAACATTGAACTAGCCAAAACATCAGTGGAATTCAAGTGTTCCTTCGCTATTGACCGGACTTACAATTGTCGTCGACGTCCGGAGACCCTGCTTCTCATCAGCATCCTCGATTCCTTGATAGTGATCCAACGACGTACAATATCCTTCAATTGGTCGACACCAGACCGCGCAAAGCAAAACTTCGATCAAAATATAGGATAGCCCAACGTATACTGCAAGTATCTGAACTACGATATGCTCTTTCAATAAACGCCTTGACCAATGCTGTTAGCTCCTTGTTGACAATGTGTTCAGATCGACGTACGTTAAGCGGCTGTAGATGATCAAGAGGCAGCACTTGACTAGCCAGGTTGTCGCAGTGCAGAATTGCTCCATAGCAAAGCACATTTTATTTCCCCATATCAGTAGCTCTTGCGCATGCGGGGTTATTTCGTCGGCATGCACCTCTGGCCGGCTATTCACCCATCCCACTTGATTGATGCTGACCATTGCACCAGTGTATGTAATCTATTCGGCGATTAAACCAGATCCTCGGGTCGCTTGTGCTGGGCCTTACCGCAGTAAAGCACATAATGTAGTCATCGATTTTCAGTCTCTTCCATGACCCCTTTGCGATCCGTTGCGATATTCTAACTTCGTCAGTATTTGATTCGAATTTAGATCACACGGTGTAACGAACAGGCGACACCCAATGATTAGTATTCCTATGACAGCCAGTGTTAGAAGGAAGTTGCAATGGCCGGGTGGTGTGGAACTACCAATGACATATAAAAACCATGTTTCAATCGCGAGATCCCTGGAGTACTTGGTGAAGGATTCGCCCATGATAATTGTCACGAGTCATGAGTGATACTGCACGCAATGTAGCAATTAAATCCCATGACAAAACACTGCAATGAAAAAGTGGCACACCGTGGATATATAAGGTTTTCTTCAGTCTTCAATATGCGGCGTCTTCTTCTTATCTTCCACTAAATCCAACCGAATAAGCTTCACGCTATGTTAGACGCGATAACAGACTTCTAACTGGCAATACAAATGGCTGTCCGGACCAAAATAACCTTTCCCCGAGTCAATCCTTGTCATTTACGGAGTACGTACTAGTTAGCCTTTGGCAACATGTTTCAATTGTGCCGAAATTACCCCTAAGGGAGTGGGTCAAGAAGTAAGGTTATGGTAAGTGTATCCCGAGATGCAGGTGCAAGTGGGGATTCCACCTCCTGAGATTGGCGTCGCGCCATATCTTGGCGTGTTAAGATATTTCCTTGTGATATTTCCTCACAATCACCATTGAGTACAAATATTCCCATAAGTGTGATGATATTGTGTGTTCTTTGGTGGTCCGGTCGGAAAGATATCTGGTAGAAGGCCACCATGCCAGCCTTGATCAACTAAGGAGAGACGACAGACACAGTGGAGCCAGTGATGATCGTCGGTTCATGGAGGTCAGCATTACCGGCATGTGGATCGCAACGGTCGCGCATGTCTGGCCTTCCATCCACAGCATATCCTCTTTTGAAGTAATAGCCATATCAGGCATGCCTGAACTGTTAGGGCCAGACCATTACGGAAGCTGGAGGACGGAGCCGTGATCATATATTCATTGTAGAGCTAAAATCTCGAAATAAAATATTGACTGATGGTATTCCAAATATTACTAATAACCAGCTTTGCGGGGCGGGAAGCAAGTTATATCACCATCTTCATTAACAAGATGTCCTGTAGCACTCCTGTCAGCAAGTAGTCTGATATAATGTTGATAGATAGTGTAAGTACCTATAGGGAATGTGCTCTTGGCTACATATGCCCCCGTCACAGGATTTGGGGTTTTCGTTCTACACGTGCATTGGATATCGTGTCTTCTGACCGCCATGTCGAAAGGCTCTGGTATCAAGGTGCACCCATAACAATCACCACGTCGAAAAGCGCCCCCGCTGCGACCATTAGCCCTTATGCACTATCGTACGGAATCAAGGTAACATACTCCCATTGGCGAATTAAGACGCCTTGCGTCTTGTCGTACCCGAGGCAGTAGTTGAGATCTATACACGAATTTCGCTTGATTCTACCGTTGAATCGTATGCAGTCGGCGCAGAACACTGGTGCTGATGGATGGTGGTTGGCCATCTGGAACTCCTTCAGATACGCGTTGGTGCATTGTCCCACGTAGTCAACACGCCTGCCATCCCAAGTTACGGGCTTGGGGTCACGTTGAGGTGGTATTTGTTGCGCAGGCTGCTTATTCTGAGCGGGTGTCGATTGTTTGCGAGGGCGTTTGTTCCTGTTAGGTCGACTTTGGATCTGCATCTGTCCATCATCGGGTCTTTTTTCCACAGAAAGCCCACTGCCCTGACCGGACACCCAGCCACACAGATATATTGCGATAATAACGATCCAAAGTCGACGCATTTCGACTCCATGAAAAGGCGGACTAGTACTCACGAGCAACGTAATTGAACACTGGCCGAGCAAGAGGTTCTGGGCAAGTAAATATCTCTTCCATCGGGATCCACTATGCCTACTCGCCGTTAACCCCTTTCGAATCGCGCTCTCTATGAGATAATCTCCTGGGTCCTTTAATTACTGTCATGTAACCCCCTTCTTTATGTTGTCTTTGTTGAATGGGGTCGGGCAACAGGCCAAAGAACGGTGGCTGTTCTCGGCGTGCGGAGGCAGATTCGGGCGCACAAACTCAGTATGGCCAAGCGTCCCGATTGTGCGAAAATGCTTGGAGTCAGTGGAATGATGTATAATTACCTTTACATCCTTTTTACTGGACAGGTAAACAATCATCATTTAATCTGTTTTAGTGAAGCAGCCATCACCAGGGTGATCGCCGATGATTAGCCAAGTCATGATATTCTGAGAGTTCACAAATTGAATCTATAGTCACGTAGGCTCCATCGAGGAGGACGGTGTATAAGACGTCCGAGGCTAAGGTTCCCACTTAAGCGGCTGCTTCTCCACTCCGGTTTTAAGTTAGAAACAGAGCAAGCTTACCCCTGCTTGGGCCGCAGTGATTGAGCGCCATGTTCAAGGCTGAACCCGCCAGCAAGGCTCACACAGCCAGTAGCTACGGTAGGCCATGACTGGCGGCATCGTCCAGGCAGAGACCCACAGCAACGCATCCAGACCCAGCGTGCCGATCCTGGGACCGGGGAGCTTATCTTCGGGCTGCAGGGGCCGACCCCGCGTGTGGTGCTGCGTGATGTTCCGCAAGTTTAGGCATCGGAGGAGGGTTGTCAATATCTAGGCTCGAGACCCGAAGAAGCTTTGGACGCATATACTAAGTACGTAGAAACATAACATGGTTCTCAACCTCGAGCCAACGGCAATCTTGACATTAATAACAATGAGTGATAAAAGAGGGAAATGCGAAAAGATTAAACTATTGCTTAGAACTGTTCCTGCTGTATAGAAACAGGCGAGAAGAATATATGATATATTGGTATTGGTCCATTTTATGGCCTTGTTTTCGACTACGAAGTGAAATGACCTTGTTATAGCATCCGTTATTAAGCTAGACCTAAGTCACTTGTTATGCATTATTACCAACATAAATTGCTATTTCATATGTATCTAAGAGCTCTGGTAAAAGTAGGAAGCCTGAGATAAGATAAGAATACTGAGTGTTCAGGAAGTTACTATCTTAAACTAGAATATGCGTGCTTCACAGTCCGTGTGGACAGACGGCACCAAGGCTTTTGGGATACAGTACAAATTGACAAGGAAGATGAATTGGTAGGTATATTTGGAGCAGGTATCTACAGGGGGAAAGCCAATAATCATTTCTATTTAGTATTAGCTAACTCTTAACATCGGAAAGCAACGATAGCAAGTTCTTCATTAAACTGCGACTGTTCTCCATAGCTTTAGTATGTCGAAAGCCGTTTAGACGCCAGTGAGGAATTACAGTACGAGAGCATTCTTATGACTAGTATCAACACTCGACAGAAATAATTCTTGAACGCGTGCCGGCGAAATAAGCGATCACCTTCGAACCCACCACGATTCCCCACAGGTATCCAACAACCGGCCGTAAGTTGTAACCCAGGGTTCAACTGTCTTAGAGGCACCCACCCAGTGGGTGCCCCTCGAGGGAATACTTTATCTTAGGCGAATTTACGACTAGCAATGACACTAGAAATAAATGTTCAAACACGAGCTTCTGGACGCCTGGATTTGTTCTGGGGTTTCACACACAGCAGAGTATCCCAGTCAGACACTCACCGGGCCGAAGGCTGCTCGCTGCTTATTAGATTTATTTGTTGGAGTAGAAATTAAGTGTATTCAATGTTCCTGGTAAACATGAATAAATCTCAGAGAAAAACTTCGACTTCAGCAACTCAACCAAACTGGTGCCTAGGATGAGAGTCACGGGAGGCCCGGAGCCCTGATCAAGCACGCCGTTGTTGCCTCGACTAAAGATCAATCACATCATCACCTTTGCAGTAGAAGACCCACCCAAAGAAGATGGCTGACTGCGACAAGCATCTGCAGGCAAGGAGCTATCTTCGCTTGGGGTTAGTCTCACCGAACGAGGCCGACTGATCCGGGCCTTCCGACGGATTTTCTCCACCTATTCTACGAGGCTTGTACATACTACGTAGTAGTATGTCATCCCGCTGCGCTCCCATTGGCGCAATGAGCTGCTCTAATCGAGCTGTTCATGGCTGTAAGCACAACAAACAAATATACTTAAGCTGCTCTTTTTCCGTGGTTCCATGGGCCTTATCACTGTCTATCCCACCCCTCCACGCCATGCTCTCCCCAGCCCGCCTCCTCCCTCTTATTGGGAGTCTCCTCCCTTTAGTCTCCGGCCTGCCTACCACCGGCTCATCGTCTGTGGTTCTCCCTCCCAGTGTAGACCCTTTCTATACCGCCCCCCATGGCTACGAGAGTACCCTCCCCGGCGCCATTCTGCGCCTCCGCCCCGCTCCGGGCAATCTGACTGCGCTGGTCGGTAATGCTTCTGCCGCATACAACATCGTCTACCGCACCACGGACAGCCAATATCGCCCTTCGTGGGCTGTAACCACTGTCTTCGTCCCCTCCAACCCTCGTCCCGGCAACTCTTCCCTACTCTCCTATCAAATCGCATATGACTCCCACAGCATTAACGCCAGCCCCAGCTATGCCATGTACAGTTCCCCTCCTATCGATGTCTCCATCGCGCTGAGCCAGGGCTGGTACGTCAATGTCCCGGACTATGAAGGTCCTCTGGCATCCTTCACTGCGGGTGTTCAATCGGGCCACGCAACGCTCGACTCCATCCGCAGTATTCTCAAGTCCAACAACACCGCTTTCCACATTAAAGCTTCATCCGCCCGCACAGCTCTATGGGGCTACTCCGGCGGCGCTCTCGCCAGCGAATGGGCAACCGAGTTACAGGGACAATACGCGCCCGAACTCTCTCTTGCCGGAGCAGCACTCGGCGGTCTCACACCCAACATTACGAATGTCATGAACACCGTCACAGGGAACCTCAACGCGGGACTCATCCCAGAGGCGGTCCTCGGGCTGGCCAGTCAATACCCAGCCACCTACGAATACTTGGTGAACGAATTAAACCCAGCGGGAACACACAATCGCACGACCTTCCTCCTCTCGCGAAACATGACTCTGGCCCAGGCGGAGGCCTTCTTCGCAGGCCAAAATGTTTACGAGTATTTTGCCAACGGCAGTGACACCTTCAAGGCTCCTGTTGTGCAGCATGCGCTGAATCGCGACGGGTATATGGGATATCATGGCGTGCCGCAGACCCCCATCTATGCGTATAAGGCGATTCACGACGAGGTCAGTCCGATCAGCGATACGGATGTACTGTTGGAAAGGTACTGTGGCGTTGGCGTGAATATCTTGTATGAGCGGAATACTATTGGTGGGCATTCTGCGGAGGGTACGAATGGCCATGCGAGGGCGCTGCAGTTCGTATCTTCTGTTTTGGAAGGGTCGTATGCTCGTCTGTATCAGACTGTGGGATGCACGTTCAGGGATGTTTCGGTTAATATCACTGATTCGGCGCTGTGAAATGATGATGCTACCGTGTTGGCATAGATACGAGTGATGTTTGTATGGTTGTATAGTATAAGTATATATAGTTTGAGGTTGTTTTTGATCTGTACTTATGAGCTAAATCTGGAGAAAAAATGAGTTTTCTTGTCATGAGAATATAATTTCCTCGGTTTTATTATATACTTATTCGTTATACTCCATATATTGTTTCAACACTCTCGTATGTATGTATATCCCAAGAATCAGTATATTTTGCTTTTACTTGAGATCTCGTTTTCGTATTGTCCGGATTATCACCTACTCCGACACCGGTGCTTACCTTTTTCTTAATTCTATCAGTAGACGAGGCGGTAAAGGATCTTCGTGAAGAATACCCATTGCGGAGGGACGGCAAAGAATCAAATTGCCAGTCTTTCATTGGGCCGGTACCTCCGATGTGCGGGGATGATGGAAAACTAAAAGAACAAAGGAAAAGTGATGGCTGAACTTTATCCGGATAAGGCAATGTAATGGACTCGCGGGGTCTTTGCTGAGGAGTTCTATCGCATCTTGATGGGATTTGAAAGTGTTTTTATGACCGCTGATAGACTGAAGCTGGCAACGGATACTGGTATTGTTCTGTGAATTCGATTTAGGAGGATTATACCCCCTAGAATAAACTATGTGTTTACTTTCGATTCAATAGAATATTGATCAATCTAGTCGTGGCATGTCGTTCCTATCAAAACCCGAATACCCAAGAGAAACAAAGCTCCATGTGGTCCATGATTTCATCGCTGAACACTAAAATAAGAAAAGAACGGAATGTGCATGGTTCACCTAATGTCTCAAGGCGACCTGGGTTCCATTTCTCGAACACAACGTCAAGGTCAAGTTCTCCTCCCACGGGCCTGGATCCCGACTTTCCAACACGGAGAACTGCTGTGCAAGTCGCACGGTGACGTAGCCGGCTTCGGTCAGTGCATATTGTTGGCCGACACAGATACGGGGCCCGCCGTTGAAGGGCAGGTACTCCCATGACGGTCGCAGATCGGCCCAGCGCTCGGGGCGGTACTCGTTCGCATCGGGGCCATAGAAGTCTTCGCGACGGTGCATCGAGTATACGCTGTAAGCAACGATCGAGCCCTTGGGGACGAAAACAGGCGCTTGGCCATCCGGGCCGCCACCGACGGGAAGGACCGTATCATTGACGGCGAAGCGGGCGTTGGAGGGCACGACGGGGTGCATACGCAGGGCTGATTGGTTAGCCGATGGACGAACAGAAAAACAGGGTCATCTCCCGGGAAACTCACATTCGTTCATGCAGTACTTGAGATAGGTGAGATTGCGTAGTTGTTCATAAGTCGGAGCGCGACCTTCCAACGAGGCGACCTCCTCGCGCAGCTTGTTCCAGATGCGGGGGTTCTTCGCCAGCATGAAAAACATGTTGCTCAGCAGCGATGCCGTAGTATCCCGACCAGCGAGAAGCACATTCATCAACTCATCCCGAATCCGCGTACGATCACCGGTTTGGTGCGCCAACCCTTGCAAAAACAGATACCTCTGCTTTTTCTTGTCGTCGTCGTTTGCCGCAGCCTTCTCCTCGTCGTAATTGGCACGATATTTCAACGCCTTTTCCACAAACTGTTCAACCAACTCATGGCACACCTGATTGCAGTGTTCCGCCTTAGCATCTCGGAAAAAGTGTCTCAGCGGGCCCAAACGCGTATTTTTCGCAATGGCGTCCTGCGCATAATTGAACGAACTGGCGAAATCCTTGTCGTCCAGTTCCACCCCCGAAATCCGTTTCTTGAGGGACTGGACGCTGTGTCCGAATAGGAATTCCGTCGCCGAATCGATCGTGTAACAGAAGAACAACTCCTGCAGGTCGACCATGGTGCCGTCGGTCGGGATCAAGGCCAGCAAATCGGCCATGAGCTCCTCGAAGATGTCCAAATGCGCGACCTGATCCTTGACGAAGTTGGGACGGATCATGGCGCGCGACTGCGCCCAGTGGTCGCCGTCCGTCGTGAAAATTCCATGACCGAGCAAAGGGCCGAATGCGTCGATCCGATTGCCGAGTCCGAAGTCTTTGAATTTCAGGGACAAGATCGTTTTGATGTTCTGGGGTTCGCACGTGACGATGATAGGGGTCCGCAGACGTCTGGCGCGAAAGGTGTTTCCAAATTGACGGAAGCGAGACCGCGAGCGTTCGAGGAGGATGTGCTTCTTGGCGGCATCGAGGTTGTCGCGAATGTTGTCGAGTCCCAGGAAGGGGTCTTTGTTGACATGGCAACGTACCGGTTGACAATTGTTCGCACGGGCGATGCGGTATTGAGTATATTTCCGCTGGAGGGCGGTCACCGTATAAACAAGGAAGACCACAGCGCCTGCAAGCAGGGCGACTGGGTAGTGGGAAGAATTCAAGATCATGATGGTTGAGTCACTCGCAAGACCAAGAAGGCGGATGTCGACCCGGGGTGGTGGGGAAGCTTTATATATACCTTCCATGTAGACAAAGAGTTCCAGGGGCAAGCTCCCGCACCTGACAGCAAATCTAACCTTCGTAGGAGCATTTGCCGAATCTCAACCATAGAACGCTTTCAGCGTTTTTTGGGGGGGAGGGGGGATCCACAATCAATGAAGGAAAACCGACAAGACCGAGGCCAATGGTTCTAGCAGATGAAAGTGTTCTCGCAAGGTTTACCAAATGGGCATAGTCTCACGTTATGCCGAGATTTGTGAATAATCGTCAGAGTTGAACCGAACCGAAAAGGATTCCTCAAGGTCTCAGTAATCAATATCACATACTATCACTCGACTGTTACGCCGAGGATTATCTCAAAGCTATCTATAGTACTAGTGTTATCTAAAAAACATATATATATTTAAAATATTCTAGAAGAGCAAAAGGTGAAATATAATATAATCATCGTCATCATTTATTTCTGCATGTGAGTCCGACTAGGACTCGATCATCATACTCTAAGCAGTTTCGAGTTAGAGTGGGATGATTTAAGCCTTTGTCTCCAGGCCCCAAAGGGTTGCAAATGCACCGCCTCTCGGTCTGGCCGTCTTGGTGAACGCCACATCTCTCAAGCATTCCCTAATCCAGTATAGTTTGATTATGCCAGGTATTCTCCCTTACGGACCCGCTCCACCAAACCCCTCAAGACTCCTCCTAACCACTCAAAGTCCCGTGACTCCAGATATACTTGAGCACTCAGACGCGTCCACAACCAATCACCATGTTGGAAAACCGGAACGAAGGTTTCAAACTCGTCTTTCAAAGTCACCTGCAGAAAATGCACCACCTTGCTGACGTCCTCAGCAGCCACCGGAAGGTAAGGCGACGACAACATTCCATTGTCCTGTCCATCCACCGCGATCGGTAGTCGGACTGTGGACATTCCGCACCGACGGATCTTACTCTTATCCCCGGGACGGAGATCGGGCTCTTGCAGGACATCCGTGCCGAGCGCAGCTGCAACAATGTCACCGCCTTGGATCGCGAGCTCCTCAAGGTATTTAAATATAGCGTCATGTCCACCGCACACGTCAGTGCGGAAGCGGACGGCATCAGGGACCGTCAGATACGCTGCATCATCACTCGTGGCCACAAATTGGAAGAGCTCCTCAAAGGCGGACCGTTGGCTCCCCACCGGCGTCAGAATATTTGGCTTGTCCGCCGTGGATGACGTCGGATCTGCTATAAAGCCCCAGGATGTTGGAAGCGTCGTCCGGATCAGATGCTGATGGCGCACCGGAACGTATAAGGCTGCACAACCACGGGGGACATAGAGCCATCTACACAACATCATTAGCGTCCTTGCGAATTACCCCGAGGGCCAGTTGAGCTGTACTTGTGCAAATTACTTGTGAAGAAATCGGGTTGTAACGCCTTCAGGTCCAACGGAATCTGCCCAATTCCATGGGCGCCATCAATAACACTGAGAATCCCTTCATCCTTGCAGACTCTGGTCAACTCCTCAAAGGGAAACCTCATCCCGGGGAGACTAGTCACGGTGTCGAAGACCGCCACTTTCACGTTGAATCCTTCTGATCGAGCTTGTTCTACAACATCTCGGAACTTCTGCACAAGAGTCTCGTGGCTAATAGGGCAAATATAATCAACTTTTCTTGCCTGAAGCGGAGTGGTTTCGGTTAACGAGGTGATTGTCTTCTCAATTGCCCCGTATATGGTCGCGAAGTATATAATCACATCTCCCGCCTTATAGCTGAGATTCCGGAGGATAGTGTTCACTCCGGTTGTGGCATTCTTAACAAACACCAGCTCTTGCAGGGGGACGTTGAGAATTTTGGCAGTTGCCAGGCGCGACTCATCCAGCAGTTCGCCATGGGTGTAGCGGATGAAAGGATCTGGCCGCGCTTCGATTTCGTCCTGGTACTTGCGGAGCGCATGTTTTACATGGGCTGGATATGTACCGAAGGACCCTGGTGTACCGCGTAAGCACTTTGAATATTAATTTGCAAAGAAAAAGGAAAGAATGAATAAAACGACAAAAAGTATTTCCAAAAAGTGGCTCGGGTCATGTTCACATGTATACTTATAATGCATGGTTACAGCACGATGTGGATGCACTTACCATGGTTGAGATTTTTATATTTGGGATCGAACAGGAAATGCTTCAACATGGGAGCTCCGAATGGAGTTCGTTCGTATGAAGGAGATGCCATTCTATTTGCCTGGTTGAGTAATCCACAGCATCTACTGATTTCACGAAGTATGGTGACTGAAGATTAATAACGTGGTTTGGTTAATACGTGACATACTTAAATTACTGATCAGGCTTCGACAGGGATGGAGATCGAAAGAAACGTCATTTCACCGAGACTACTCCGCCAATCAAACAGCTCGAAATCGTCGGGAACAAGCCCCGCTTTTCACGCCCTTGACATGACCATCGGATTGTCATCCCGAAGACTTTTGTTGTTCGCTGTTGGTCTTCGACATTCCCATGGAACATTTTGGAACCTGCTTCTGACCGACTCCGCCAAGTAGTAGTATTCAGCGACTGACTGATTATGGAGTTAGAAACACGGCATTCTACGAGAGAGGAAGACCCCACCAGGTCCAGCCTCTTGACTGACGAACCACACAATGAACTTCAACTTCCCCCCGTCGATGGTGGAAAAGATGCATGGTTGTTCTTAGCGGCTGGCTTCATGATGGAAGCGCTTGTTTGGGGTGAGTTCCTCAACTCTTTCCACTCATATGGTCACTTTCTTACGGCTCGCTCAGGTTTCTCTTTCGCCTACGGCATCTTCCAGGACTTTTACAGCACGCACGAGCCTTTCAAAAGCTCAGGGAACCCGGCCGTGATTGGAACATGCATGATGGTGCGCGAATGGTTTTCTTCGCTGAAAGGCTGTTGAGGTTGCATACCCTAACGATGTTCTAGGGCGTAAACTACATGATCTCTCCTTTGACTTTTGCCCTGCTACAGGGATTCCCCGTTCTTAAGCGGTGGTGCTCCGCTGTCGGGCTTCTCATTATGTGTCTGGCTCTCGTCCTGAGTTCTTTCGCGTCTAACACCACTCACCTGATTCTAACCCAGGGCATCGCCTGCGGGATTGGAGGCAACCTTGCTTATTCACCCATGATTATCTTCATGAATGAATGGTTTGTGCACAAAAGGGGCCTTGCTTTTGGGACCATGTGGGTAAGCGCTCCTTCAGGACCCTCAACCTTCCTGTCATCGTGGTGACGCTAACTATCCTACATATAGGCCGGAACTGGTGTCTCTGGTGTGGTACTGCCCCTGGTGCTTCAATGGCTCCTGGATGCTTACGGTCACAAAACCACCCTGCGCATCTGGGCCGTGACTCTGTTTCTGTTAGCTGCTCCGCTGCTCTATTATGTGAAGCCTCGCTTGCCCATTTCGCGTGCGTCAAGCGTCCGAACGTTTGACTTGAGTTTCCTCTGGTCGCATACGTTCCTCATTTTCCAAATGGGCAATATCGTCGAGGCCCTAGGATATTTCTTACCAACAATTTACTTACCTACCTTCGCACGCACTCTGGGCGCCAGTACGATCCTGGCGTCTTTGACCGTCATCTTATGCAACCTTGCATCGGTCTTTGGATGTATCGCCATGGGCCATCTGGTTGATCGGTACCATGCGACTACCTGTATCCTAGTGTCCACTATAGGTAGTACGCTGGCTGTGTTTTTTCTGTGGGGATTTTCCATGTCGTTGGCGCCCCTCTACGTGTTCAGTGTCGTCTATGGCCTTTTTGCTGGATCATTCACCTCAACGTGGCCGGCCGTCATGAGCGAGGTGGTGAAGAAGAGCCAGCTGGCGGATCCCTCGATTGTCTTCAGTTTCTTGGCAACCGGCAGAGGAATCGGAAATGTTGTCAGCGGACCGTTGAGTGACGCCCTGATCAAGGGCTCATGGGGCTATGACCCTTCGGCCTTTGCCTATGGCACCTCTTATGGCGCCCTCATCGTCTTTACGGGAATAACTGCGCTATTTGGCGGATTAAGCATAGTCGGAAGACCCTTAAAACTGATCTAAGCTCAGGAATGGCAAGTCCGGCACCTGGGGCTTCATGCGGGGCCCAAGAATGCCCTGACCTGTCCCAATTCGTGTTATATACATATATTTACTTCATTAAGTGGAGTATGAATGATATGCTTACCATCGTACGACGCCCAGAAGTTATAATCGGCATTTGCGCCCGCCGATAAAATATGACGGAGTGACGAAAAGGAAAAGCAATTTTCGGTGTTAAAAACAAAAGTTCCTACGGCATCTACCAGATCCACACATTATACGCATTAAATATATTGGTATCGGCCCCTCGGCGCTCAATCAGGTCATCGAGAACTAGGCATCAAAAAGCGTTGTTCGTACGAAAGGTTTCCACATTAACGCCGAGTTCAGTTTATCTAGATGACGACCCAATTGATTTATATTCTGATATAGCACCAAAACTTTCTTAGTTCATGTCTCAAGCCTTACCCCCACTGGCCACGCTTAGCACGGTCTTCCATTCGATCTCATCAGGTGTATCAGCGTGGATGGATAGTTTGACATCAAGAGCGCTCCGCAGCTGCTCTTTAGTGCTCGCGTAAAGCATACACAGCTAGATATTCTGCTCAGACTTGGCCCAGATATGCAACTCAATGAAGGGGAGGTGAACTCACTTTCAGCGGTGTGCTAGCAGGTACCCAACTTATAAACACTGTCTTGCACCGCTTGCCATCTTCTCCAAGGTCATACTCAACATCATAAACGGCATAACGTGGGGCTGGGTTGCCGCGACTATCCACAGTTGAGCAGAGCCTCTGACGGAATGTTTCAAAATCCTGTTCTGCAGATGATTCTTCTACTACAACAGCGGTTTGGTCATCCGAGATCCGGTAAATCACAAATGATGGCTTTTTTGGCCCTCTTCCGGAACGGAGTTGCTTGTAGGCGGTGATGCATTCATCCGATATGGAAACACTGTGACTTTCTAGTTAGTAATGATTCCAGGAATTTGTGATATATTAAAAAGGGTCGATAGATTCAGCAGCATACCCCGATGGCATCTATAGACGGACTTGGGTAAGCGAAAGTCTTCAAGGAGTAGGACGAGAATACGCACCGACATGTTGATCGCTAGAAACTGAGATGGACTAAAGTCTGCTAAAGAGCCTGAATTTAATTCACTGAAGCCGACATTGATTTCTCACTTTATATTTGTTCTAGCTAGGCTGCTGTATTCTATAGAAAAATGAATGCCTAAGGAAGATTGCGCTGATTTGCTTGGCGGACTCCCGGGGCCGCGCAATCCGGCATGCCGAGAGGAATAATGGTTGAATCATGAACCCTAACTCCTCCTGATAGCGACGCGCAATCAACTTCACCAAGGATCTGTTGCCTGAAAATGTTGTTATTTTTCAAATTCACCTAGTTTTCAAGTTCATGGGACCATGAAGAATATTTGAGCTGCCTAAAGTAAACCCTTTAGGCAATTATGTTATTTTATCTATAAGTACGGCGTATGTTATTGCCCTCGTTTGCGATTAAGCTCATATTTTAAAGCTACCCGATCTCACAATTTAACCATTGCTGTGATACTCCACTCTATCTGTATTCGGAGCTCACTTATCTTCTTTGACTATCATATTATAGCCATCATGGACGGTAAATATTTCCTATTTTCCTTCCTGTGGCCTGGAGCATACATACCTTTGTACGTCTATATAAGTCACGGGTTGCTAATATAGCTCATGAGTTTACAGACGAAGTTGCTGCCGTTGTTATTGATAATGGGTATGACGATCACGCCTGGCAGTTGATTATAAATGCTAAAGCAATCATTCAGTTCCGGAATGTGTAAAGCTGGCTTTGCTGGCGATGATGCTCCCCGGGCCGTTTTTCGTGAGTCAATTCTTTCTACTCTGAAGGAGCTGATTCCATGTATAAGAACTGACGATTTTCCACAGCTTCCCTTACTGGTCGTCCCCGCCACCATGGGTAATCCACCCCTTTTTCTTTTGTCAAATGAGGACGACTATCGAAGCACAACTCCCCTGATCTCACATTACCCCAGTCGCCTACCACTTCAGATCTGGTCAAGCTGCTAAAACCTTCCATAGAATCATGCTTGGCATGGGCCAAAAAGACTCTTACGTTGGAGATGAAGCACAGTCCAAACGGGGTGTTCTTTCGCTCCACTATCCGATTGAGCACGGCATCGTTAACAACTGGGATGACATGGAAAAAATATGGCATCACACCTATTTTAACGAGCTCCGCGTGGCACCCGAAGAACACCCCGTTCTGCTGACAGAGGCTCCCATCAATCCCAAATCTAATCGGGAAAAGATGACTCAGATCATGTTTGAAACCTTCAATGTGCCAGCCTTCTATGTTTCTATCCAGGCGGTGTTGTCTTTGTATGCCTCTGGCCGCACTACTGGTATTGTCCTCGATTCCGGTGATGGCGTCACGCACGTCGTTCCAATCTACGAAGGTTTCTCTATGCCACACGCCATCGCTCGCATGGACTTGGCTGGCCGTGACCTGACAGACTACTTGGGTAGAATTTTAGCAGAGCGCGGCCATAGCTTTACCACATCTGCCGAGCACGAGATCGTGCGCGATATCAAAGAGAAACTCTGCTATGTGGCGCTTGACTTTGAACAGGAGCTCCAAACCGCCGCTCAGAGTTCCAGTATCGAGAAATCCTACGAGCTGCCGGATGGACAAGTGATCACGATCGGCAATGAGCGCTTCCGGGCACCCGAAGCTTTGTTTCAGCCAAGCTTGCTGGGTATTGAGCAAGGCGGTATTCATGAGACTATATTCAACTCGATTCAGAAATGCGATGTCGATGTGCGCAAGGAATTGTATGGTAATATCGTCATGGTATGTGTCGCCTCCCTTTTATCACTCCCTGTTCTTCTCCTTCTAGTTCCTTGAAGTGACGTAGTAGAATACGTTCAACTAACAATCCGTCGGTATCTAGTCCGGCGGTACTACTCTTTATCCCGGAATTGCAGACCGACTGCACAAGGAGCTTGTGAACCTGTCTCCTTCGTCGATGAAAATCAAGACCATTGCTTCACCGGAAAGGAAGTACTCGGTTTGGATCGGTGGCTCGATTCTTACTTCGCTCTCTACTTTCCAGCAAATGTGGATTACCAAACAGGAGTATGACGAGAGTGGTCCTTCTATCGTGCATCGGAAGTGTTTCTAGGCAGTTATACGGTAACTATGGTGGCATGGGAGGTTAGGGGGAACCGAGTCCAGATCAGTGATAGTTGCGTAAGTAAAAGGTCAATGTAATGCTTTCATTCATACTGTGTAAATACGGAAATTTAATGATGTGCAAAAGCAATAGAAAAGAACAGACCGTACGACATCCTGTACACACTATTGCTGTTGCCTGGCGTAGATAGGGAAGCGGTCGCAGTCTTGGCAATGAGATATTTGTTCTGAAACACTAGGTTTGTTACAGATACAGCGCAAGGCTAGAAAAGAATCAAATAAATGAGTGGTCTGCACTACATAGGGCTTGGGAACTGACATCCATACTAGGAAGTAGTCATACTATGTTGAATCGCGAACGCCCCGGACCTCCAACCAATCAGCAACGCGGATTCTAGCGGAAAGCCGGAAGCCGCGGACCCGGGCATCCGAGGAGGACCGGATGTATCAACTTCTCCTCGTCCTTCCATTCTCCCGCTTTTGACTTCATCATTCGGTAAAGGGCTTTTCAACGGGTCAAATGGCCGGACCAGAGAGGAAAGAGACGATCCAAGCCAGACGGCACCGACTTTCCGTAATCCCCCGTGCAGTATGATCTACGGACCCGGAAAATATTCCCAAGTAACGCAACGTAGCTAACGGACTTGCAGTGTGAGGCGTGTAAGATACGCAAGGTACTGATGTCCGAACCCACCCCGAGACTCCGAAACTAACGAGGAGGAATTTAGGTTCGCTGTGATCGCTCCGTCCCTTGTTCGAATTGCCGTTTGTCCGGCATCACCTGCGAACAGGCCACTCCTAGACCTAGGTCGGAAACTCGTCCTAGACCGGAGCAAGACCTGTAGGATTGAGATGAAAGACAGTTTGGGACTAGATACTAATGAAATACCAGGCAGGAGCAGATCAAGTGCCTAGAAGAGCGACTTGGTTCGCTGGAACAGCAGTTGAAAGCTCAACGTAGTATATCGGAGCATCGCAGAAATACTGTGCCCAATGAAGTGCCGGCTGGGAGTGAGGAAGCTGTACCGCAACCGACCGGCAATGCTTGTGTATATGAGGGTATCTCTTCGTTTACCAGTCAGTCTCTCCTAGCAAGCGATGTTGCTCAGAAGACAGCCAATTCGGAAGGTGCCGGAGAACATTCGGATCTCAAGTCCTCGTTGGACTATCTGAAGACACTGCTCCGGACACCAACAAGATCCTCTCACGCAACAGAGTATCGAATGTCTCGAGCTCCTGCAGCACGGTCCTTACCCACGATGGACCATTTATTGCCCCTCAATCTTATCATTGCCCTTCTACAAGAGATAAAGGGTAAGTATCTTACATAACAGACACAGGGTAGTCCTTGGTTGGAGATAGTTACTCAGATTGACATTGTAGTGAACCGTCCGATATTCCTTTGTTCATATGCGATAAACGATCGAACCTTGGTCGAGCGCCTTTGCCAGAGGGTCTATTTCCCGACAGAGCCAATCTCAACGGGTCACCTAGCCGGCATGCACGGAATCATTCTTACTCTCCTGAAAGAATTTACGATTATGGGAAACCCCTTGTGTCAAAAGTTTGACCTCAAGGCGCATATTTCCACGTGTGAACAAAACTTCAATACCTTGGTCGAGTCGTACGATGTTTTGGCAATTCCTAGTTTTGAAAGCATATTCGCACTGATCATGGGGGTAAGTTGTGTCTGATAAGTATCAGAGAATACCGACTGACATCGTTTTCTCTTCCGCTACTGTGGTCAGTTCATAAAAGCGCAGGATGAAACCAAGCCATTGCTATGTTCTACTTTCATCTCTGCAGCTGCTAGCCATTGCCAGATGCTCGGGTACCATCGTGAAATAACGTATCGCGGTGATAACACGGGAAATTCGGAGAATATGCGGCGACTATTCTGGACTACATACGTCTTTGAGAAGCATATGTCGTTGTACTTTGGGCGAGCTTCGAACATGCAGGATTTCGATATTGATGCACAATACCCGGCCATCACCACAGACCCTGCGGTCAGGCCGTGGGATGCGTCCTTTGTCATGGGGATTCGACTAGCTAAAATTCAAGGGGAAATATATGACCAACTCTATTCCGCAGAGGGCTCCAAGAATCCTCATCCGGAACGAATGCAACGAGTACACAGACTAGCAATTAACATTCAACAATGGTACACTGAGTTCAAGGAGGTGAGAAAGCACATCATATCCGACCACGAATATGTTCTTACTGATAGTAACCTCTCCGTCTTCTAGATCGATGCAAGCAAAGTAAACAACCATCACATATTCAAAATAACCAGAGATAGCTGGGATATACTATATTATTCGACCTTCACGTCGCTATTGCGCGCACCGATCACATCAGGTGCTGCATGCGCCGAGCTTAGCTCACAGTGCTTTCGGGTTGCGCGTCTTAGCTTACAGAGCCACCTACGCTGCTTTGGAAATTTCCAGAACTCTAGCTTCCACTCCAAGGCCGATTATGCTAATTGGTCTGTTCCCCACAAGATCCGCTATCCTGAGAAATATAGCTAATATAGGCAGGGTTCTGCTATTTTCTTCCTTCACACCTTTTATCGTCATATTTCTGCACGCTATCGCAGCAACCAGTTCTGACGACATCCAACTACTTTACGAGGTAGTTGACAGTCTGCAGCACATCCGATATGTATCACCTAGCTCAGAGCGTCTGTATCAAATTTGTTCCACCTTCTTGCAGATTGCCAAGGGCCTGGTTAAAACAAGGCAATCATGCGTGGGAGCCTACAACCCGCTAGAAGACAGTCTACAGTTCGCGACAGATGCAGGCCCGATGTCGATCTTTGAACCTGATTGCCTGCAGGGTCTCTTCGGAGCGGATACGTCAGAACACGTCCCTTACTTGGCGGATCACGATATGTGTGCGATCTTTGACTCTTGGGCCACTGGATTGCCTGCTGGGATGAATTTATTTGGGGGTAATATCGGAGGAATATAGCCATTCAGATAGCATTAGCATTGCTCTTTTCTGTTTCATGTGTATTACCCAATTTCAAATAACTTAGACCTGTGGATAAAATGACACCCCCTTGCCTCGGGCCGAACCTACTTTCGTGTAGACAAACAATAAATAATCTGATATATAAACCCGGATTTTCCATTTCTCGATACTGATTGGCTTAGAAGCCATTGGACTGAGCGATTTCTCGCTCTATGCGTAGTATAAAAAGTAAATAATTAATAGAAATGATAGATTATCAGATTGTCATAGCCTATACTGCGTTGATGTGACTAGTCAGCTGCAATTACACTACAATTCCGTAAGGGGGCTAATGCATATCTTTTGAGCTCACATAGAGAACTATCTAAGCGGGTTCCAGGTCAAAATCTGATATTATGTGTCAAAGCTCAACAGGGAATGTGATACGTATCAGCTTTGCGTATAGATATCGCTTGACGGTGGATCATTCCGGTTCGGTAATTCGCTTTTACATAGTACAATGCATGCTTTTTTCGATTGCGAGCTAATTTCATACGTCCGCTCTGGGCACCCGTCAATCAACATCTCAAATATACTGAACTCTACTATTTGGCTTAGATTTTGGCATTCATTGTATTGGATAGACATGATTAAACGATTAAATCATACATAGAAATACAACTAAGCAATACGAATGAGGTGACACCCCAGATATAAGTCACCATTGAATCGAGAAACCAATTTACTAGCAATCTGAGTTGCAGTTGTAGTTACTTGATATTCAAAAGGTTCCTGGAGCCGCTCTTGTGGATGTATCCCTTCGTTAAGATCTATGTTAATCATCTTCATTAACGTCATGCCGTCTAATAAGCCACCAAGAAGCTATACAGAAAGACGTTGGTATTTGAGAAGATTTCTCTAATAAGTCTGTATACTTGCTGGGCTACATGGGGCATTTTCAGTTGGAGTTAACCTTTGTTAGGTTATGCGGATAATAGGTATTGCTAGTAGGCCCAGGGAATCCTTCACTCACCCAGGATCATTACCTTAATCCTATATGACGTTTATATTCTCAGCTGAAGAAACCTATTATCGGTGCTATGTCTGGACATCCTGTGGTGGGTTGACTTGCATGAATCCCAAGGTCTGGGAGACATATTTCATTCTTTCAGCTTTTCCTTCCAACAATACCACGTCTGACGTGAACCTATGTGGCCATTCATTGAAGGGGCTCGGAAGAATTGGTCACGCTAAGCAACGGAGCTACCGTTAGCTTCCCTGCGGAGGTTTACCCTAATTCAGTCAGAATCAAGGGACTGATTGTGGAGATCTACTGTCTACTCGCTAATTAAACGACCCTAAACGCCCACCGTGCTGTTGTCGATGTGGGCTTACTAGGAAGGATTTCCTCAAGGACCAAAATCGTAGCTATTGAACATGGTAGAAGGTGTGGGAACGTATACGGCTACCTTTCTTCAGAGAGACTATTTTACTGTGGGAATAACAGAAATTATATCCATATATATGTCGATTGAGAGTCTTCGCCTTATTTTGTGACTTTGACGCATCTGGTCTACGTAACACTGAGGGGTGGTTCGCAGCAACGCGACAATCCTTATTTGCTTTAAAAGAGGATAGCCAATGGTTGCATGTAGATATTCTAACCAGGCCGACTAGTCACTACCACGATTCGTATGGTTAGTGACTATCGAGTAGCTGACCCACGTTTAATATATAAAACCGTTTGTCTCGGACCCAACAGTGGCATGATATTGATGTGGAGGAACGGTGAGAGAGAGACAGACCAATAAAAAAGGAAACAAATGGGGATAGTGAAAGAAAGGGGAAATGATTGTCGTTCGTTTAAAGAAACCCAGAAAATCATTCTTCAAAGAGACAAATTCGGGGAATATCACAGGGGACGCGACATTTTGTGCTGTAGGTAATATCTTAGACTTCGGCCAAGAGGAAGGCGATGCTTGTTAGCACTTGCGCCCCCACTCCGATCGCTCTTGTTCCTCCGCTCGTCCTTCAGTTCGGCAATACCACAATAGCGATTTCTCGGGACATGTTATGCCGCAGCTTGATCATCCTAGGAAGGGCTATACGTTTGTTAAGGGAATGAAGCGCCCGGTCTTGCATTTAATATATTAGCAATGCCTTTCGGGCTATTATACCCCCGTAATATAGCGTAATGCATCTTCTCAAAGCTTGCTCTAAGCCCATTCTTCATAAGATCATCATTCAGTAAATCTGTTGTTACGCACGGCATTGGGTCATGTCCTTCAGTTAGACAATATGCGATTCCGGTTGGGGGAATTCCCTGGAATGGTAACAAAAACACCCCGGCTTGCGTGCGTAGCATATAAATATGCGTATATGCCCCTACCATATTGAGCTCTCCACTCAACGTCTGAGCACGAGTAGATGCACGTTGTCAGTATGCCGTCGAAACCATTCTCTGTTTTTTCGTCCTTTCTGCTCCTCGTTGCTACCGTCCAGGGTCAACTATCGGGCTCCGTCGGTCCCTCTACCTCCCATTCGGACAAGGCAGCAGTGAAGACCTGTAACGTCCTTGACTATGGCGCGACCAATGACAACACAACCGATGTTGGGCAACCCATCATGGATGCCTTCGAGGACTGTGGATCCGGGGGCGTCATATACATCCCAGAGGGAGACTATCTGCTGCAAGAATGGGTTTCTCTCGAAAATGGCACCGCTTTCGCAATCCAGTTAGACGGGGTGATCTACCGAAACGGAACCACGACCTCTCAAGGGTATATGTTTGGTATCTCTGGCGGCAGTGACTTTGAACTGTATAGTAGTACGTCGAAGGGAGCAATCCAAGGTAGTGGATATCTGTATCACATGAACGGACAGTTTACGGCACCAAGATTGCTTCATATATCTGGAGTGTCGGATTGGTCGGTTCACGATATCGCTTTGGTTGACGCACCTATGTTCCATTTCGTCATTGATGATGGAAGCAATGGGGAGGTTTATAACATGGCTATTCGCGGAGGGAACTCTGGTGGTCTCGATGGAATTGATGTGTCTGGGGATAATATTTGGATTCATGATGTGAGTTATTCTTCGCGGACAGTGGATAAAGTATGAGTGCTGACCCTCTGTCTAGGTCATGGTGACAAACAAGGACGAATGTGTCACGGTCAAGGTATTGCGCCTATTTCTGCTACAGGAACAGGTAAAATGCTAACAGATATAATTCATTCTGATAGACTGGCTCCCACAACTTCCAGATCGAAAACATATACTGCAATTGGAGTGGTGGGTGTGCTATGGGCTCGTTAGGTAGCGGAACGAATGTCAGCAACATTGTCTACCGCAATGTTTATACATGGAACTCGAATCAGATGTACATGATTAAGAGCAATGGCGGCGACGGCGAAGTGTCGAATGTTCTGTTTGAAAACTTCATTGGTTCGTACATCTAGGGTTGCACCAAAAGGCCCTGAATGAGGCTAACGTGACATTCTAGGACACGGAAATGCCTACTCGCTCGACCTTGACAGTGAGTGGAGCAGCATGGATACCATTGACGGTGACGGGATCTTCTATCATAACATAACATTTAAGAACTGGAAGGGTACTGAGTCAGATGGCCAAACACGACCACCAATTCGGGTCATCTGCCCAGACGCCACACCCTGCACAGATATCACCATTGAGGACGTCGACCTCTGGACAGAAGACGGGGACTCTGAGACCTATGTCTGTAAAAATGCATATGGTTCCGGTGCGTGCATCAAGAGTGATTCTTCTTCCACGGCTACATACGCAAGTACAGCTACGGTGACCGCTGCACCTACTGGCTATTCAGCCACGACTATGGCAGCGGACTTGACAAGTGCTTTCGGAACTGATGCCTCTATCCCCATCCCAACTATTCCGACTTCGTTTTACCCTGGAGCAACGCCATACAGTGCCCTCGCGGGTAGTTCGTAAGTGGTATGATAGGCACTCCAAGAGTTGTTAAAGCTTGCTGATTTGCGCATCTAAGTTGAGGAATCAAAGGAGATCGAATTTATTGTTTAATTAGCTACTCTATATTTCAATCAATCACGGGTTCCTGCACAGTAATATCCCGAACGTGAGTAATACTTGTACAAATCCTTCCAAATAGTTGGCAAAGGCTGTCGTTCGGAGCCTGATTACCTCTAGCAAGGGAGCCCCCTGATAAACCTGGACCATGGAATGACCCGTGACCTGTTTGTCAATTTCCGTATTGGATCTAGCGTGACACGTGGATCCCTACGGGCGAAACGCCAATCGGAAGTGATTGAAGGGAACCTCACTTCGTCCTCCACCAATACAGTTGTTTGAACTTTGACAAAAATGGAGTTGAAACACATTCTTATCCTCGCAGCCATCTATATCTGTATGACCACACTTGATATGTTAATTTGAATAAATCTTGCTGACCAGTTTAGTTTTCCGCGTCCTCAAGAGCCGTGCCTCTGACCCCGCTGCCACCATGCCCCACGGAAAAGTTGTCGAGGTTGACAAGTACGGGACGCCCCTCATGCCATGTCCCTTAACTGACCATTACTAACCCCCATCTCTCTAGCCCTGTCATCTTCAAGGCCCTCACCTCCTCCGGTCCCGTCGTCATCGACTTCTTCGCGACCTGGTGCGGTCCCTGCAAGGCCGTCGCCCCCGTCGTCGGAAAGCTCAGCGAAACCTACACCAACGTGCGCTTCCTCCAGGTAAACGTCGATAAGAACCGTCAGGTTGCACAAGAGATGAACGTGAGAGCCATGCCGACATTCGTTGTATTCAAGGATGGCAAGCCCTATGGAGAGCCGATCGTGGGTGCAAACATGAAGGCCCTGGAGGATAGAATCAAGGAGATCGCGGCATAAATGTTGCATTGGGAGATAGATCCATGACAGCGTTGACGGATAAAGCACATTTCGTGCCGGAGGAAATCGCAATTATTACAAATGGTTGATATACCGATGTACCATATACAGTCCAGCGCCATCGAGAATTGCAAAGATACCCCGTTCGGTCATGTTTGGCATGCATGTCACCCCATAATATCTGTATTATATATATATATATTTTTTTTCATAATTGCCGGCGTACCTCTTTGCGCCGTTTCCTCTTTAACTGCACAATATGACCTCATTCCCCAAGACAATCCAGTATATATGACCATATGGTGTGGAGAATAGGGCTTCCTGTCTGCTCAGCCGTACTTAAGCCATATATTATATATGGTTAGTAAGTATAATAACCCTTGGACCTTTACAAAGCTGAAATAACTACCAGGGGTCTAGGTAAGATCATGATTGTATTAGAGTCAGCGAACCGACCTCGTATGTAAATTACTACAGTGGGCGGAATCTACCAATAATATAGAAAGCAGTAACACTATAGCAATCTCTCCTGAACTAGAAAAGTAAAGTACTAAAACTTATCATATAATTTAAATAAAAATAGCATGGTTAAGTATAATTGAAATATTAAAATCGATATTAAATCAAGTAAATAAAATCCTGAAACCTTTATAAACATTTCATTATCAATATATTAATTTCCTTTATAAGCTTAGCTATAGCCTATTAATGGCTAAGAATCGATATCAGAGTATGACTTCCGGGCGGGTCCTAGATTTTGGGCCCGAACCCACCCGATATCAACTCTAACTGTCGGTGATCGATGTGGCTTTAAGTTTATCCTCTATCACACCTTTTTTGTGTAGCGACCTGATGAATCGCTTGTACTGTCCTTAGTTTTTCATATCTATATCCATATGGATGTTTTGGTTATTCCCTCAGTCTTGATGAGTAGTCAGTAGGCGATGGGACTTTGCTGGTGAATGCCAGGGAATTCTTTTCTATGCTGCCTTTTTTATAATCTAGATTCATGGAAGCTTCGCCTGGGTGCCCAGGATATTTCACTAAATGCCTAGTTTATAGGAGCCAAGAACAAGAAGTTAAAGTATTCCCCTCGATCAATCCTCTCCCCTCTAAACGAACCACGATCACCAGAAGCCTGAAAATTCAATCTGAACCAGTGTCATCATGTTGAGTCGACAGCAGTACTGAGCGCAATCTCTCTCATTGCATCCAGATTCTGCTTCACCGAATCGAGTTTCTCTAACATGCGCGGGAAGCAATCAGTGCCCAGTGGCAGGCGAAGAAGATGGCCCTTTTCTGCTCCCATTCCCTGCAGCTGTACCACATCAAGAATCCGCTGGACTGCCTTTATAGGATCCCCAGGCTGCTTTCCTCCAAGAGTATCCCACATTCCCATCGCCGCTGCCAGCGGCGTGCCCTCGTAGTCCTTGTTCATCCCAGCCGCGGGTATATGATGCCCGCCAATGAAGTTAGTCCGGAAGGCTCCGGGCTCAACCAACAAAACACGAATGTTGAATGCGCCGAGCTCAACGAAGAGAGATTCTGAAAGCGCTAGATGCCATAGTTAGCACGGTACCTTGCGAGGAGAAGGGTGCCCCACGGACCTTCAATAGCAAACTTGGACATGGAATATGCCGCAGAAGACGGGCCTGCTCTGAACCCGGCAATGCTACTGATATTGACGATGGTACCACTGCGTCTGGCTCGCATAAACGGGAGCACAGCCTTGATCACTCTCACCGGACCGTAGACGTTGGTCTGAAACTGGGTATCGAGTTCGTCCTCGCTATTTCACGTACTTAGTGTCTCGGCCGCCTTTCTCGAGCGCAGGCTGAGTTCATGACCGTACATACCTGATATCCTCAATGCCACCAAGGAGACCGTATCCCGCATTGTTGATGACGACATCAATCCGGCCCCCGTGGGCTTGGATCACTTCTTCGACTTGTGCTTTTGTCTGCTTGCCTGTCACATCCAACTGGAGCCATGTTCCCCCCAACGAGGCGATTTGCGGGTAATCGCTAGCAGCTTTGGTCGGGTTGCGTGCTGTAGCGATGACGGAATGGCCGGCTTTGAGGGCGCTTTCCGCCAAAAGTGCCCCAAACCCAGAGGATGCCCCGGTGATGAGCCAAGTCTGACGTGCCATTGTATCCTGATTCCTTTGGTATGGCTGAAAAATATGAATAGAGAAAGCAGACACCACTGGCGGACTCGTTACTTTACATAGTGCGCATCGGAAAGATGGAAGCAGCTTTGCGAGAGCTATCGGCGTCATCGACGGAGATAGAAGGGAGTAAACCCCGTCTATTCACAACCAAGCACATTCTACTAACTTCCAGTGGATCCGTATTTACTTTGTTAGCAGGCCAAATTGGAACACTCCTCAGGTGGCGTCTGGGTTTGCACTCTCTCTCCTGTGGTTACCTTACAATAAGTGGTGCTTCAATGGACCCACCCTTGAACTGTCATCCGACTTGACGCTAAGGTTAAAAGCTAAAAAGGCAAGATTCTTCTCTCAGCCGTCTTTGAAGAGCGGGTAGGGGTGCTTACTGAGGAGACAATTGGAGACAGCTCAGGTAAATATGGATAGCAAACACTAGCGTATATTACGTTGTTAGACCCGCACTTGATTACGCTCGCTCACGTAGATAACCAGCAGGCAGATGTCTTTCCGCCAAGGATCAAGCAGTTCCAAGTCTCAAGGCTCGTTCTGTGGAGAATCACTCCCCTGGCTGCTGCGTGAATAGACATGGAGAGAATGCTGAAGCCTGGAGACCAACTCGGCCCTTTATGTCAGCGTCCTGCTCAGGATAAACTATAAAGAAGCTTGCCATCCAGAACTAGTAGCTTCTACGATCGCCCTGCGTCACTTGTCCCCATATCATCACAATCTACTATAGCCCAAGAAGCCATGTACACCTTCAGATACCTCCCTTTGCTCTGTTCGCTTGTGACTGCGCAACTTCGCCCTCAATGGGTCCATTTTGACAGTGATGGCATTTCGATCGCAGCCCACCTCTACATCCCACCCAACAACTCTACCTGGAACACCTCGCGCCCCGCTATTGTGGTTGGCCATCCCCACGGCAGCGTCAAAGAGCAGAGCTCTGGCCTCTACGCCCGTCAGATCGCCGAACGCACCGGGTTCGTGACCCTTGCGTTCGACGCCGCCTATCAAGGCGAGAGTGGCGGTCTGCCGCGATACCTCGAAGATCCGTATCAACGTGCCAACGATGTTCGGAACGCCGTAACCTACCTGGCTACCCTAGACGTAGTGAACGCGACCCGCATCGGCGCACTGGGTGTGTGTGCCTCGGGCGGATATGTGCCCTTCGCCGCGCAGACAGACGAGCGCATCCGCGCCGTCGCCACCGTCAGCGGCATCGACCTAGGTACCTTATACTCCGAGGGATTCGGCAACTACGGCGGATCGGTGCAACCAGGACTCCGTGACGAGCTCCTTGAGGCCGGACGACAGCGGATCCGCGAAGCCGAAGGCGCGCCACCCAACCTCACGCGTATCTTCCCACAAACCGCCGCCGATGTGACCCCCGATCTGCCGGTGTTCTACCAGCAGTCGTACGACTATTACCAAACCCCACGGGGCCATGTGGAAACAGCGCCGAACTGGCATCTCTGGCGCAGCATTGACTTGATTGCGACGTATCGGTCCTACGCCTTCATGGACTTGATCTCGCCGCGACCGCTGTTGATGATTGCCGGGTCCGAGGCTGACACGCTGTACTTTACTCAGGCTGCCATAGATCGGGCACAAGAACCAAAGGAGATGTATGTTATCCCAGGGATGACGCATATCGATCTGTATGACCATACCAATCAGAGCACCCCCAAGCTGGTGGAATTTTTCACGGCGAATTTGTAATGGATTCTTGTGGAGACTGCACAGGCATGCTCCAGCGATCGATGGTACAAAGGGGGGGGGTGAAATTGCTACCAGGAGCTCGGATTCGATATGGGATTATAGAGCGGGTAGTTGCTTTGTAATTCCCTTGGGTAGAGATGGGATCTTCGATAGTGTGGATTGGATATAAAATTTGTTATTTCGAACGGGACTTGTTACAGCCATACCCACTCTTCCTAATTAGGTATATTTACCTATGAGACTGCGTATAGAACTCCGTATATTCTATTCATACATCTATATACGTTCCGCCCATAGAATTGCATGATTCCTGCCTATCAAAATGCCAATGGAAGCTAATGGTTATTTAATTATGATACCTTATACGCTGCCTCTAATTCACTGGATGAGGTGTCGTAGGAGCAAGTCGGGTGGGAAGTCTTTTCCGAATAATCGACCGTATAGGCATCTTGTTAGACTGTTGAACGTAGAACGTATCAATCGATGTACAGTCTACAGCAGGGTAGGGATGAAAATAAAGCATGCCTTGTCGACCCCGAAGAAGATCCGGTTTTGTTACCCCCTGTAGTAGTTCCAGCGGCAAGAAGCTTCCTGTGGACGGTGATTTGATATACAGCTTACGCGCTAGAGGTGGGTCTGATATCGACCCACAAATATAAGCTACTAGTGTGAAACGATCTAGGTCTTTTCATCAACAGGAAAGGTCGGTGGAATGGATGAGCAATATCCGTCTCTTTTTGTTACCAATGCCCAAAAGACAAATAGTCGGATCCTGCCTCCTCTCGTCTCTCACCTTCCCACTCGAAGCAGCCACACCAAGATCTATACTAACTATCTGGAGTCTCACACCCATACTACACACCACATATGTCCCCATCTTCCCCCGTTCCAGGAGCCGTCAATATGGTCCAGACCTCCCTTTTGGCGAGCAGCAGGTCCCAGTCCCCGGCTTCGGCGCCATGGGGCTCAACTATGCCATAGGAACTAACTTCGAACTTCGAACAATCCGAGTCCGTTCTTCTGAAAGCGGCTAACTTTGGCTGCTCGTTCTGGGACACTGCTGTATGTTCTCTTTCGCTTCCAAGCACCTATATACATCCCCACAACGTTCCATCTATAAGGACTTACCATTTTGGTATACACAGGTTACCTACAAGCAGGGCGAAAACGAGAAGCTGCTGGGTGATTTTATCCGAAAGTGTAACATCCGCCTCAAGGTCTTGTGTGAGCTTGAGCCCCGTTTCACTCATTAACTTCTCTAGCTCGCCTAGCCTCGTACCCTATAGTGACCAAGTGTGGATTTGAAGTCTTTAGCCCACAGCGCAAAGCCACGAACTCGCCTGCGCATATCAAATACATCGAGGAACGATTGCCCGGCTGGGCTTCACGCATGATCTCTACTATCTCCATCGAATTGACCCCAGTACGTTTCAGGCCCAGGAAGTTTAGCCAAGGGATACGAATCGAAACTCTAATTTAATATTCTATAGACACTCTTCTCGAGGAATTCATCGTTTCGCGTGATTTTGGCATCAGAGGTGCTATAAGTAGGAGCTTTCTTCTCTCCTGACCATTTCTCATACACATAGAACTCTGTCAGGCCCGCATATTTTCAACAGAACTTGGGTATATATCCACACTATACAAACTTACATACAAACCATGGCCAGTCTATCCCTGGTAACCGGAACTTCAGGATCCAAAGGAAACCCTCCATTTTAACCGCCGCTCCCCCCTCTGCTGGCGCCAATGATTCGACGACCAGATAATCTCCGGACAACTCCTCACCAGAAACCCCCATTTCTCCAGAAATGTCTCCGTCACTTCCCAGTTCATCGGCTCCCACGGATCGCCCCAGACCAGCATGCAGTTGTCACTCACCGTCGGCATGGTCCAGAAGCCCATCAGATCCCGACACAACTGGGAGTCATCCAGAGTATCCTCGTGACGGATGAGTGCATCGCGCAAATGAGCGAACGGGAAGAAGTCCAGCCACGGATGATGGGGCTGACTCTTCTGCAGCGCGGTGGGTTGCAACGCCGCCGGGAGGAGGGAGTCGGAGAGATCGTCCGATTTCCGCGGCCCATCCACGCTGAATCGCGAGATCGCGTCATCTGTCAGCTTTGACCGCGTGTATCCCAGAGCTGTGATGTTGCGCTCGAACGCGCGAAAGACATTGACCTTGACGAGGGTTAACCGGTGGTCGCTGCTGGGGTTTCCCAGGTAACTCTGATACGCTGCTGATTCGAGCAGGGACAGAAGCTGGTATACCTCCGGGTCTGAGATTCGGCACAGGGAGTCCGCCTTGATGAGCGGATTATTACGTTCCTGGATCGATACGATCAGGGAACTCATGTCGAGTCCTGGTACCGGGAGCCAGAGCGGGGGCAGGATGTGCTGGGCTTCGCGTGGCTGTAGATACGATTCAGCCAGCCGGTTTGCTGCCTTTTTCAACCGCTGTCGTTGCCCTGCGCTAATGGGTTAGCAAGGTCCCTCTGCTACTCTGGGATAGTTGGATATGGACTCACGGAAGGCCTGCTGGTTGACTCGATTTTGCCGACGGCGCTTCTCCTCCTTGTTTGGTTCATCAGCACGCCGGGCATGTCTCGCCATGGGCTCGAGAGAGTCCTCATCAGAAGCTTCTGTGGTGTTGCGTCGCATTGTCAGGATGAGGGAGGATATGGGAACATCTTGCTGGGGTTTAGGATGATGACCAGGTTTTGTCAGCCTGGGCTTGGCGGGTTCCACTGGAGAACCGTTAAGGTTCCCGCTTCCAAGTTGGTCATCATAGAAGAATAAGGTAGATATCATACATTCTAGTGACGCCAGTCAGTCGATTGCGCCGGGGTATGATGATCAGTATCGTTCTCTTTTTGGTTAGGTGGTACCTGAACCCCAATGGTGTCGAATCACCCCTTTCCAGATCGAATGGTGATCTTAGTATGCTTTCAGCCACGGGTCGGTCTATCAGTAACTGGTCGGAGCGATGCGAGGACCCACCGTTGATGACGCGCTAAAGGTGGGTCTAGAGTCCTACGGAGTCCGATCATTCATCCGGAATGGCTCCAGTGATGACATGACTTGGGCATCGACCATTTAATTGACTGATCCATTAATCTCTGAGTATCGCACGGTGGTTTCAAAGCTAAAGTTGCCGTCTACCGGGGTATATTCGGACAAATGTTCTAAACTAACATGATAGACAACGATACCGTAAGAAACAGCCCGTGAATTATGCCCCTGGGCATCGCTTGTAACAGTCGCGCTCCGCCAGACGCTGATGTCGATGTTGGAGATGGCGCCGGAAACGAAGTCACTGCATCTGGCAGAACATGACTGCAATCGGTGAGCTGGTTGATGTTGTCGACTCCCAGGAGACTGAGGCGCACATAGGCCGAGGAATACTGCGCATTCCAGACGGTTTGACCGAAGGTCACATCCTGATGCCGTATATTTCTGATTCAGTGGGAGCCTGTCAAGCATGGTGTATGACGGAATACGTACCGTGAATGCTTCGAATCGTGGTGCAGTACCGTCAGCTACGGACAGTGCTGTGTCACTGGGTAGTCGAAATACGCCCCTAATTATTCATGTTCCCGGTCAGCTTTCTTGTAATATCATACGTTCGAGCCGAACCCGACGTGAGAGTCTTACGGAGGTGGATTGGGAAGCGCCATCTCCCGATAGAAGTTCATATCCCATACCCCTGGCGTGGAATCGAGTCCCTGGCCGGCCAATGTGGAATCCACGTAAAATTGCCGAGCAACGGTATGCGCCCCCAAGAGGGCCGCCAAATCTCGCGGCGAGATTGTCTTGTTCTGAAATAGTTCAATCAGATAGCTGGCATCCGTCGCATTGTTCGATGGAATAAGATCCCCCGGGTTCGATTCCTGGCTATCCTTCCGTCCCACTAAGGTCAGCATCCGGGGACCCAACGGGCAGGCCACCGTGGCGACGTTGTGCATGAATTGTACCAAGTCTGCCGCTGAGACCCCGTGGCCGGAATAACGGTCAAGGATTCGTAGAGCTTCAGATCGGATTTCCTGAAGGCCGTCATTCTCGGGGCGCTCGATCTCCTCGGAGCTGAGCAATAAGCTGCCATCGGCGCCGCCTGTGCCACTTGTGGTTGACCAGGATCCTGCGTCGTGGAAGCCCAATCGTACAGCCGCTCGAGCCAGGCTGGTACACGTTCCGTTGTCGTGGCGAAAATGGCTGGTCAGCTCCTGTTGAACAATGTCCCATACGCAGCATGTATCTTCTCGACAGATGGCACTGTCTAGGCTGCCAGGACGTTCGTAATCCTATTTCATATCAGTCATTGTGACGATAACCTCCACGGCGGACTAACCTTCCTGGCCTGAAGTTCACACGAGGTCCCTCCTGTGATACAATCGCGTACCCGTCTTCCAACGGTGGTGGTGGCCCCGTCTACGAGGTCCCCAATCAATTGACTTGTCTCAGAGGTTGATTGGCGTGTTTGGATCTCGTTGATGAGATTATGCATTCCGGAGAACGCGAAGGCAGCGGCGTGAAACCATACGGGAAAAGCCAGGAATCTCATGGTATCTTTCTTGCACCGCAACGCAGTCCAAGGTTGAAGGTTGGCACTACATCCATATAAATACTGATACATTAACCAGGCTCCTGCGGGATTATCGGGGTTACTGGTCATCAGGGGTACATGACTGGGGCTAAGAATCGTGTTAATTGTGGATCACAGTTGCCTGCTATGGACATGGCGTATGGGTGGTGGTGGGCTAAGTGATTATGCGTATTGTGGGTTGAAAATAATATGGCAAACTCTCATATAGATATCTTCCGCACAAGAATCAGAAGAGCAGGGTTCTGTTCCCTTCCTCTTCTCCAGCGTTATATGAGTCTTCATGGGGATATGTTGGGTTGTCAGATGGTCTTCACAGAATAGCATAGACATGGGAGAGCGCACCTGAGGGTTAGTTGAAGATCCCCATCTCCACAGAGGGGAAAGGAAAAAGAACCAACATTTTAGCTTCAATAAGACTCTTAATCCACATATCCCCCGTTATTCCTCCCTGCAATTGGCATTATCGTAGTGGATAAAGTGTGGAGACCCACCGTTAGCGCGTCATCATGGTCACTTATCTATATCAAGAAGCTGCTTTACAAAAGATTCCTCTTCGAAGTCAGTTAATTTATCTCCATTGGCGCGTGCTTTAGCGTGTGATTGTCTTTTTTTCAGGCAAGCTTGTGCAATATTAGTGAAGCTTCACGTACTTTTGATGTTCCCTATTCTACTCTATATGATCTAGAAATACTAAGAAATTTATATTCTAAAAATTAACATTACTATGAAAGGACTCTATATTAAATATATAATAGGTTTTATTGTTAGACATAGAACTACAATTAATTTTAAACATACTGACCCCTAATCTAGAGTTCTAGACACTACGGCCACTAAAGTCTAGGTACTGTAGCCCCTAAACTTTATATACTACGATTCCTAAATTGACCTTGGTAAAAAGGTGGTTACGTTAACAGGAACTATTCTAAGAGTATATTATACATACAGTATATCTATATTACACTTACATTTTTCTATTAAGTATCTTTAATTATAGTTTCCTAGAAATCGTACTTTTATTTATAATTAATATAGAAGAAGATATATAATATTGAATATTGGCAGAGATAGTGATACAGTATAATACTAGGCGGTAAATGGACTTGCTGAGGAGAGCCGTTGTTGCGGAGTGGCCGCTATGACCCTCCATACTCGTCACCGTGTTCTATCCATTGTATGTAGCTGAAGTATGTATGGGCAAGTCGTGTCTACCTCTGGCCAGGGCAAGATTGCCGTTCTCTGGTAAAGTATAATTCTAATGTACCGATCCCAGAACAGCCGGGGGACTGACTCCGTCGTAACTCCAGCGACAAACATGATCATACATCTCACCAGACCCCAAGCTCATCGTCATATTATTAAACCCAATCCGAGCCAAACTGCTCCCCATCTCGGTATACTGCGGCCAAAATGCATCCAGTCCCCGCCGCGGGTCTTTCGCAAAACTCGACCAAACTTCACGCAGGTAATCACCGACAGCGACCTCCGCCGCGGTGCTCTTCAGCAACGTCTGGTTCACCGTGTCAAACAGTGGACCGAGCTCAGAGCCGTGGTAGGCACCGCTCGGCGGGGTCGTCGACAGGACCAAGTTAGGGAAATCGCCAAAATATCGGTACCTCCAGGTTGGATTGCCGTCCGCGATGGACTGCTCAATTCGGACCTTGTCTGCACAGGTATATAGCCGGTCGTTGAAGTCGTTCCAGTACGCCTCCGATTGGGGAGGCTGCAAGAGCTTGAATAGACCGGCCTCGTTCTGCGTGTTACCGATCAGATACCCCCCTTTGGCCGCGCGACGGTCGAGGTAGCTCGAGAAGACCACGTCGTTGTCGACGACGGGTCCGTACGGAGACGGGTTGAGGGGAACCGTGGCCGGGTCGTATCCTGCCAGGATCTCGTCCACGGTCCGGTTGACCATGCAGGTGCTGACAGCTTCTGGGTTAGAGGTCGCGTCTCCGCAACCGACCAAGCGAGTGACATGGAACCACCGGTCGTTGGATTCCTCGGCTGTCAGTGCCGGGAATCCGTATAGAGTTGCACTCATCTCGATAAAACCGGACGCGATGGGATCGTCGGCGTACGCGAAGGAGTAGAAATCAACAATGCCCGCGCCGGCCGACTGTCCGAATATAGTGATGCGCGCGGTATCACCGCCGAACTGCGCAATATTGTCCCGGATCCATTCCAAGGCCAGGCGAACGTCTCGGAGCCCGAGATTGGCGGGGCTGGCTGGGTCACCCGGGAAGCCGAAAATGTTGACACGGTAGCTGCTCCACAGTCAGTACAATGTGGGTGGAGGTATTTGGGTGTTGAGTCTGGGTGGGATGTTACTTCATCGAGACCACAATAACGTCGGTCTGATCGGCGATGAATTGCCCTCGGTAGCCGGGTTGGTTAGAGCTGCCTAGTGATGGTACACATTAGACGAATATCATAGGTTTTACGTCGTCTGTTTCCTAACAATACCTACCGGACACATATGCCCCTCCATAGATCCAGACCAGCACCGCTTTCTTCTTCTCTCCAGTCTGCGGCTTCGTCCAGACGTTCAATGTCAAACAATCCTCACTCTCTGCGTATTCGTCAGTCGTGAAAGCTACAGGAGACATAGGCGGAATACCGAGATTCTGGGGTGGTGCACTGGTGGTGTTGTTGCTTGCTGCGGATGGCGGCTGGATGCAGCTCGGGCCCTGTGACACAGTGGGCGTTAACAGCAGGAACAATGTCAGGGTTATAGCACTAAGACACCTAAGGGTTGAACTGACAAAGGAGGTTGCATTGATAGTTCCGTCCCCATGATATGCCACGGGTGGTTGAAAACGGAGGTTTCCTAGGGGTGGTTGGGCATATGGAATCCCGACATACTCGGAGACCTCGGATGCGTCGGCCGCAGCGTGACCGATGACAAGGCCACTGGTCGTTGGCACGGACTGACCGACAATCCAGTCCGCATTGGAAGTACCGAGTAGCGACCAGGCAGTAGCAAAGAGAGGGAGGACAATCTTCATGGTGGTGGATCGAGACTAGGTGGAAGGGGGGAAGGACATCAAGAGCATGTGGACGAGAAGTGTAGGTTTTATATCGATCCAGGGCCATCCCCTTGAGTAGCAGCTTGAGTTTTCACATGGTGATGGTGACGCGTACTCCTAGATACTACTTATTAAGTTGCCTAGATGGTGCTGTGACTCCATGGTCTAAAGTGGAAGATCATCTACGGCGATACTGGTGCCGAGTATCGTAGATATAGTACTCGATGATGCTTGTTCCCCACTCCATGCAGACCCACCGTTAGAGTGTCATCCTGGTGGGGTTTGGATTACGGCCAAGATCCCTGCGAACCCTTCATTTTTCTTGATCGGTGACTAGTAGTATAGGGCAAGGTGGTAGGAGTAAAAGCAAAACAAAAAACAAGAAAAAAAGAAAAAAAAAGACCCTATCATGTAAAGGCATAGAAAAGAATAGCTCTGGCCGGTAAACAGCTCCGCAGTTCGGGGTGAGAAAGTCTTGGGCTCAGACGCTGATCCCATTTGGTGGACTGTCTGGATTGTACCTCACCCGCATTCTCACACCGATCTAGCTTTCCAACACAGCCACTTTTCTTCTATTTAAAATACTAATTTATTCAGACATTAAATTAATACTAACTAATATTTAGTATACCCGCTCTTTATCTAAATCGCCGTCTCATTGTAATTGTGACGCCTGGGTATCCCTCCAAGGACTCTGTGACCAGTTAGCTATCATGGCTAGATGCGACTTACCTCGATAACTAGAATCCACTAGTAATCGACGACGAACGAGTAACCGAAAAATCCAAGAGGGTAATAAATCAGACAATATTACACTGTAATATTAGTCCAAGGTTAAAAGGCTAGGTCAATTGAATATATTATATATATATACTTATGTGTCAGATAGTGGGAACAAGTTAAGCTGGTACAATTCTTGAATATGGCTATTGACTTTTAAGTAACTGAGTAGATTGATTCTCAAGAACTAGACTAAGTATATAGAGCTCACGAACAAAAAAAAATACCATCTACATCTATGCAGTGATTGTGCACAAAAGCGTGGGATTTCATGGCCGTAGAAGTTATAGTTTAAGTACATCAAGAAAGAAGAATTTTATTTTGCATTTGCAAGGTGTATTTCATCTGATTTGGACAGTTTAGTCCGGGTGATGATGAGTTGGAGAGCGTCGGTAGGTGAGGCAGCCCCCCTGGTGAGGGCTCATCACAAATCCTTTGCAATCGCGGTGGTCTTGACCGTTGCAGTGACCCGAATCGACACGGAGAATAAGGTCACTTGAGACAGCCACGGTGATAGTGTTGCTAGATTAATGATAGGTACTAGGGTTCAGGGCCAAACGACAAGTGCTTGTGTTAGGATGATCCTTGGCTAGACTGACTCAAATGCCCAGGGCAACCTAGGTTAAGCAGCAGTAGAAAGATAGAATTGTGAAGGTAAAGAGTGAGGCGGGTGTTGGAATCTGACCGGTTTGCTCGAGAGCTAGGACTGCGCTCTTATATGTTTGTAATCCTTTGCAAATCTCATGTAGGCAAAGCTATCCATCCTCTATCGATAGCTGCCTCGCGTAGTCATTCCAGAGATTGGGGGATTAAATATTGGGTCCGTGCATATACCAAGTAAGATGCATAAATTTGGTGTGTTGCTGATCCTTGCTCCAACGCTCAGTATAAATGGCTGTCTCGATGTCTTAGCGCTGTGTTCGTGTTCCGACAGGACTTTGACTCCACAATATTGAATCAGCGTTCTCGAATTGTGGTCTTATACCATACCTGTCTTGTAATGAAACCAAGCCTTCATTACTCGTATCGGCCTGGTCGAGGTTTCTTTGGGGCTCTGTTGTAGAGACGGACCTATAGAAGGTGCTAATAGCAGGTTCAACACAATTTCCCGTAAACTAGCTCATTTTCTAAGGCCATGTTGGGGCTAACAAAGCGCAAAATGATGTTACCTCTGTAGTACAAATTGCATTGAACTCTTAGCTACGAGTATCGGTTATAAAGTGCACTCCTACCGGGGCGACTAGTATCCAAACATCATCTTCCCGGATGAGAGAGACACTCGCATAGTTGGCTCGCGGTAATCGACCGCTGGTAAGGGATAGGTAACACGTTGGGCGGCCACTTGCTATATCCCTGCGGTCCAGTGATGTGGGTGCCAAATGGCATGACGTTTTTCAGGTGGAATGAGGTATGAAAAGTTCCTTGTCTTTGATTCGCATTCGCGCCAATACAGTACTTCCATGGCGCACTGCAAGCTTGACGAAGATTGCCACAATGCGAGAGTGACTCTCTAGTCCTAGTTCATTACTCTACTCGTGTTACATTGGTACCAACACGATTGTGGCTATATAAGTTACATAGATGGGGTCTCCTTCGTGAGGTCCAATACTTGTTGTTGCCAAGACCAAAGTTGCAAGGACAGAGACGATGGCGGAGACTTGCATGTTTTCGATCTTTCAAGTAAAGCAATTCCACTATGTTCGTTAAGATGAGTTTCAGTGATAATCCTCAGATCAGGACAGTGTAGTTCATGGTAGTCATGCCATCAATGATGCAAGACATCGACTCTGTGGGGCATTGAAGACAGCCATGGCTCACAACGCATGTACTGCAGCTAGAGATAGATTCAGTACTATCTAACTATGTTACCAGTGCTGTTGAAATAATGTGGAAGAATACAATGTCCATGTGAATCCCGTTCAAGCTGACACAATTGACATAAAAACAAGAGTTGACTTATTCTGACAGTCCAGCAAAAGCCGCATGAGCGATTAATTGTGCAGACCGAGTTGAATACCTACTATTACGGAGGATCCCCCCGTACGGAGGGGGCTGTGTAGTGAATCCTACAAGTATATTGCTCCCAACAGCATTCATATATTTGGAGTTGACTCACACATACATAGCAACCACCCTAACAAGACCCATAATGCCAGTGATCTTCGGCCAACTGACATGCGAATGCCAAAGCTCAATCATAGCGCGCAAAAACAACTTCTTAAAAACCACTCTTGACTCCTACCCCGACTAACACCACGAAAAGAACTCTCTACACTACTTGAAAAGGTGGATGTTAAGAATGAGGTGAGCTTCACGCATCCTTGCAACCACAGGACTTGTCATCACAAGCCCCAGCACAGCCAATGCTGTACGCGCTGTTGAATCCCGGAGCGTCGATGATAGGCTCTCCCTGATGATTAGAGAGGTAGCACTTCTTCGAACGGACATGGTAGTCGACGCTGTGGCAGGGAACCAATTCGGAGCAGGCATCCATGCACTCTTTCAGGGACCCTGTGTCCAGGGTGGTGAGGTACTCTGCGCCATGACGCTTGCCGCAATTCATCTTGAAGACTTCTCCATTGGGACTAGTGTATTGGCGATGATTCGCCCCAGGACATTCGGTTGTGCATTGGGGTACTAGCTCCGTTGTCTGGGGAATAGTGGGCGGAGGTACCGAGTACGCAAAGTCGTGGTTGAGGCAGTGGGTATCTCCAGCCTTGTCTGACTTCATCAGAGAACAACCCTTGGAATTAGCTGAGGCGCCATTATCGGAGTCCCAGTTGATGGCGAGGCATCCATCCGTTGCACTGCAAATGTCGATACATTGTTGATAAGTGTCTGCGGTCGTCGACTGAAGAGTTCCGAACCAGCCATGGGTACTGCATTGTAGTTTGAAGAAGCCACCATCCGGTGCAGGATAAACTTTGTCATTGCCCTCTGGACATTTAGGCGTCGTCACATATTCTTGGTCAGCGGGAGTTGGAACAGGCTGCTGGCTACCACCACCTGGCTGAGGGAAAGCAGGTTGGCCCGATGGCTGAGGAAAGACAGGCTGCGGACTGCTACCATCACCTGGCTGAGGGAAAGCAGGTTGCTGGCTACCACCCGGTTGAGGGAAGACAGGTTGAACACCTGGCTGAGGGAA